>NW_027070425.1:79707-87767 GCF_002906115.3 Quercus suber
ATCAAATCCATGCCCAATTCCAAACAGACAGACATAAGAGCATCGGATGCATCTTTTTGCCACTTGAGCTGCCTATTTTTCTCAAAGTGGTTCATGATTTGTTGTGCACGGTTCACCAAAGTTCATCAAGCACGTGGATGCCTTTAATTATAACCTCTCTTTGTATCATTAATGGTTTTTTATTTATTTTAATTATAACCTCTCTCTCTCTCTCTTTTGGTATCTCTCCTATATATTGATATCTCTCCTCCCCAAACAGCCAAAACTAAAATAATGTTGTACGTGGTGTTACAAATCCAGAGCTAGCATTTGGAAGCAACTAATTAAGAACACAAAATAGGAGAGGAAAAAAAAAAAAAAAAATGGTAGTTGTCATTTGTTGCACTTGCCATTAGGGAGTGCATCACAACATTCAATCTAGAGGATGCCGTGTGCAACCATGGCTTTCATTGATGACTCCAAACTCATGGATTCCATCTACTAAAACTCTTCAACGACCATTACGACTTGCAAACTCCACCACCTCTGTCATGGTTTCTATCTCACACCCTCCAACAATAGCTCTATTCTTATTCAAGTTCATGATATCCAAAATGTTTCTCTTGGAGACGAGAAAGCTATACTTGTATATACTACTTTTTTTTTCTCTCTCTCTCTCTCTCTCATATATATTGTTGAGTGTGTTAGAGATACATACAATAAATTTTACTATATAATCTTTACAATTTAAATATAAAATAATTTAATATTATTTTTTATATTATTAAATTATATCCAATCACTTTCATTACAACACCGCCCCAATCTATGAGTTTTTTTTTTTTTTTTTTTTATAATAAATTTGTAATAGTTTTAACATTTTTCATGTCTTGTTTGGTTGTGCATATTGTGATTATATATGAATATGTTAATGGAATTTAGCACAAATTCGGCAAAAACAAGTGGGTCGGATGCTAAGGATATCAGAAGGAGATGAAAGCTACGTGAGGGAGTTTCAAAACATGCATCTAGAACCAAAGAAGAAAGGTTTCGGTCGACTTTTTCATTCTCCCACACTCTTTGAAGATGCTATTAAGTCCATCCTTCTTTGCAACTGCAAGTAAGTTACGTTGTCAATTGCTCTTCTCTTATATATGTTCTTCTTCTTTTTTTTTATTTGTTCATCTTCAATTGGACGTTATATATATATTAAAAGTCTTTGAATGGAGGTTTAACCACAATTACCAAAATTGTTGAAATATTTCGTCCAAGCTTTTATGTGTATATATATATGTCAGTGATTTAGTCTAACTCCAACTCATTCCAATCTTTCTTTCATTCTCATCAGCTTCCACTTTAGAAAGGGAGAGATTCCAAACCCAACAATATGGATTAATATATGTGCGATGCATAAGTTTGAACGAAATTTTTCAACAATTTTGGTAATGGTGGTTAAACCTCCATTCAAAGACTTATTATATATATATATATATATGAGATGAGTTTAAGTTACACCTGGTGTAACTCTTGTAAAGTTACACCTTTTTTACACCATAGATTTCTAAGAGATCTAATGGTAAAAAAAGATATCATTAAATATTATTGCTTTCCACTTTTGTCTCTCTCCTTATTTATTGTTTTTTACTTGATTAAAGGGCACTTGTCATTTTCAACCACCTACTTTCAAATGATTCATCCTAAAAAAGAAATTAAATAGATATTTGATGATAAAATTAAATTATTTTAAATAAAATTTATACAATTATATATACAATTGAATTTAAAAGTAATCTGCTGCTTTTTATTTCGACAAGAAATATTAACAATTGAATTATATATACAATTGCTTCATACTCCATCGTTGTCTTCTTTTTCTACCTCTCTCTCTCATATGCCAGGACCTCTGTGAAGGCTCTTATTATGTGTTCGGTGAAAAGAAAAACTGAGAGCTTTACAATATATGCTTTTGAGATTGAGTCTTGACATGAGTGGGTTGGGACAACACACATATACAAGTGAATCGATGTAAGGTTTTTATATACAAATTTCATTGAATAAAATTAGATGTCTTTTATAAGGATTTCTGTGCCACTAGAAATTTAGAGGAAATAAAATATTTTGAAAGACAAGTATAGTAAAAAGAGAAATACTCGGATGTTCAAGTCCAACTACAATTGCAATTGACAAGCATAAATGCATAATCCATCCAAATAGTCACTTCTAGTATGAGTTAATGGCTATGCAAATGGGCAGTCCTGTCTAGTGGCTTGTTGTGGATACGAAGTTGTCTTCGTCTTCTTCTTCTACATTTTTTTTTCCTTGCTTTATCTCTCATTGTAACGGTTTAAGAGTTCTAAAATATCTAAACTTCTAATGAATAAAAGGAGAGAGAAAATAAAATGCCAGTATTAAATGAGTGAGCTGACTTTTCATAGCATTAAATATTTAATAATGACATAATTATTAGTGAATTTTTAACCATTGGATCTTTTGCAAATCAATGGTCCAAAAAAAAGTGTAACTCTTACAAAGTTACACCAGGTGTGACTTGAAATTTTTCAACAATTTTGGTAATGGTGGTTAAACCTCCATTCAAAGAAATAAACCACAACAACTAATAGTTTATATACCTAGGATTTGAAAAGACAAGTCAGACTGGTCAAACGGATTACATGGGTTAAGCATTAACTCAACCAGTTTATTAAACAGGTGAGTTATGTCAACCTAAATATGACACGAACTCATTAAACCTCAATCCATAACCTGCTAAATTTGTGTCATGTTGTGTCAAAATCATGGAGGGTTTTCAACTTTGCCACCCCTAGAGAGAGAGAGAGAGAGAGAGAGAGAGAGAGAGAGAGAGAGAGAGAGAGAGAGAGAGAATAAGTATGCAAGTTGTTTTGGTCCATTTGGTCCTACTTAGTCCATTAATTTGGTCCATTCGACCTTTTTTTTTTTCTTTTTTTAAATTTTATAAATGAAACAGTGGCATTTCTTATTAGGCCTCATATACCGAAAATTATATGTCGTACCTGGTATATATGCCGAGTACACCATATACCTGCTCCTCATATACTGTCATTAAAACACAAATGTGTCCATGTGATATTATTGATAAAAACAATGTCATTTAATTAAAGCCTTTTAAATGTATTTCACCAAAAGGTGACGTCTCCCTGAGTAGCTGNTCTTTCTACATTTTTTTCCTTGCTTTATCTCTCTTGTAACGGTTAAGAGTTCTAAAATATCTAAACTTCTAATGAATAAAAGAGAGAGAAATAAAATGCCAGTATTAAATGAGTGAGCTGACTTTTCATAGCATTAAATATTTAATATGACATAATTATTAGTGATTTTTAACCATTGGATCTTTTGCAAATCAATCAAACCAAAAAAAGAAGTGTAACACTTACAAATTATGAAACAATCACATATTTTGATAATGAAGTGAAAAATTAATGAAAAACCAACTCTAAAGGAGGAAAAAAAAAAAAAAAAAAACAAACAAACAAACTCTGATGGTACCTCTACTTCTATAAATTAATCCACCATATGAAGTGGAGTTATATAAACTAGTTCAATTAAGGCATCCTTTATACAAATTAGTTCCATTGAGGTTTGCTTTATGAATTACTTTTGCAAATTTTAACGAAATTTGATGATAGGGCTGTTGCCAACAACATTCATTGGCAAAGAATTAAAGAAAAAGACTATTCTATTATAAAATTTGTGCCTTAATACATGTGGGTCCTTTCGGATATCGTTTATTTTGTTGAAAATTAAAAATACTGTAGCAAAATAATTTTTAAATATGTGAATAGTGCCATTAGACCCATTTTTAGTGAAATTTTTGTTGAAAAAAATGTATTTGTCACGGGACCCACTAATAGTACATTTATACTTGTGAAGTGACCAGCACACAAAGGGTGCGTGATGGTTTACCTATCTTTAATAGCCTGTTCATGCTAAAAAGGTATTTATCTCATGCATTAAACATACGCTGCATGTCTTTTATAGAGCATAGGTCCCACATAGTTGTAGGATTTAGTATTTCACAGTATGAGAGAAAATATACATTTATCCATTGTATGAGATAAATACTTTCATGTTGACTCGATGAGCCATGCATGGGCGGCTCCACATTAAGCTCAGGGGGTTCAAATGAACCCCCTGAACTAGCCCAAAAAATATATATTATAATGTAAATTTTTTTTTTTGACCCCTTAAATAAAAATTTGAACACCCTAACTAAAAAATTTTGTTAAACACAATTGAAATAAGTTTGAATCCGATGCTCTTAACAATATCTTGCCTCTTTAAACACACAAAAAAATCCAATAACAAACTAATTTGATCTAATTTTTTTTTTTTAAAAAAAGCCCAACAACAAAAGTATAAATTTGTTAATCTTAATTCTTAAACCTTATAAAAAGCTCATTTAGATCTTAAAAAATTCAAAATCAATCAATCAAATGGGAGATCAGTGGATGAATAATTGTTTGACTATAGACATTGAAAAAAAAAATGTAACTGATAGAATTGATAATGAATATATCATATAACGATTTCAAAATATGAAACCTCAAAAAAGGTAATCGTAAAACTTCTTGCATTTGGGTTTTTTTTTTTTAATGCCAATATATTCAACTTCATTTTTGTTTTAGATTTTATATAATTTATGTTTCTCATTGCACCCGCTAGAAAATAATCCTAGAGCCGCCACTGGAGCCATGACTTGAATCACAACTTCTTAGACTTTTCCATGGCTTGGAGCTGAGCTAGCGCTCAGCTAATGACTTGTAGCCTCTCCTCGACTTTTGCTTCAAAGTCACAACTCAAACACCATATACCAAACACTTTTAAATTTTGGTAAAATAAAAAATTCTGCTTGACAACCGTATGGTTCATCCTTTTGGTTGAGAAGGATGCGGCCATTTTCAGGAAGAGTTTATATTGCAAGAATTTTATTTTATTTTTGTTTGGAGAAAAAGGATAATTTAGTTTAGTGGTTTGGTAATATGGCTATTTAGGTATTATCAGTTTAACTAATGGTAAGGGATATCTACTCATTTTTAATTATTAAAGAGAGACAGCTCAATTTATAGTTTAGAGTTAGAATTATGAACTCTCCCATAAATAAATAGTGAAAAGTGATTTTTATATAATACTAGTACATTTATTTGTAACTATTAAAAGGGAAACATTGTTTACTTCACCTATCTAAAAGAACCATTCTTTAACTTTTTGTCTACAAAAGGTTCATTAGGTCTATAGGCAGGAAAAATGCTCTTAACACTGGCCATAACACCCACTTAAACTTTTAAATTTGTCAATTTACTTTATTAACTATTTATAACTGCCAAATCAATACATTAGTTAGTCTCCTTTTAGAATACTAACAGCACAGTCACGTGAGAGTCAGGTGGACTTCAAAAAACCAATTCTAATACATGAAGAAGACGCTAGAGGAGAGAGAAACCTTGGGGTCAGATTTAGAGAGAGAGAGAGAGGGAGAGAGCCCATAGAACCAGACTTGTCTCACTAGAGTTGGAACCCATTGAACCAAACCAAATTTTAGTACACTCAACTCAAATCAACTCAAATACCATCTTTGTCCTGTTGTGTTTATGAAGAACAAGTTCAATTAAAGATGTCTTCTTTACGTTCAAGTTCAAGCTCAGGTGAGATTTCGGTGGTGCCCAAAATTGCGGAAGGCCATCTCTTCCCCTGTATTGAGATCTGCAAACTCCTCCTCTCCCGAAATTACAACATTACCCTTCTTGTTGGTTCTGATGTTACTTCTTCTATCCCTTCCTCTCTCCTCCATTCCCCTCTATTCCATTTCCAACCGACCAAAGACATGGATGGGTTATCTCCAATGTGACCCGGGTACAACCCGACCCATTTGTGCCATCATTGACCACATAATGAACAAGACCACCCACCATGTGTTCTCCAAATTTGCCATCCCCACTAGTTTTCATCACATCTGGAGCTTGCTGGGCCGCCGTCCACCAACCTTTGTTTACTTCAATGATAAGCTCTGTTATAGTTTTCTTTCCTTTTATTTATTTTTTTCACTTTTTATTGGATTTTAATGTTTATGTTTAGAAATATAAATTATTCTCATAAAAGAAGAAGAAGAAGAAATATATATTATTTATTTATAGAACTTGTTGTAACGACCTAATGGTACATGAGTACTAACCGCTATCTAACTATTTTGTTCCCAGAGTGCCATCCATCACAAACTGCATGTTTGGCTTTAGCTTTCTTGGAACTCATAAATTTGTCAATAGGTTAGGTAAATTTCCAATATGTTTAGCTTGCAACTTCGTAAGATACATTTACAAATAAACATAACTAAATATGTATTAAAATTTTATCACGATTATACATATAATATATATATATATATATATAATGTTTGTATATTTGAAAATATAAAATAACTACTAATAAAATAAATATAAGTTTATTTGAAACAAATGAAAAAAAAATCATTTAAATTGTTATCCATAAAATTCTTAATTTTAGTTTGTCGGACCGTTATTTATATAATAATAATACCATCAAAATGAATCAATGATGGTGACTTTTTTTAAGGTTTATTAATTTTGAATCTATAATTTTCACACTTAATAACTCATTTAACACAAAAAATTAAGAAATTTAAATTAGATTCCTTGATTTTTATAGTGTAGTAAACAGTTTCACCAAAATTTAAAAAAAAAAAGAAAAGAAAAGAAAAAAAGATGAGACACTCATAGCATAAAATTAGACTCAAATTTGAGATTTAGTTGAATTTTCTTTTAGCTTTGGCTTTAAATACACACACATGTGTATATATATATATATATATATGTTGAGGCTTGCACTGCGTTATAGTCTATAGATCTTGGAAGATCAACGTCTCAGCCAAAGAAAAAAAAAAAAAAAAAAAAGATCTTGAAAGGTCAAGGGAGAGTGCAGTCCACCTAAGGAGGTCATTTTCACCATCAATTCTATTTACTTTTGGATCACTTAGAGTAAAAGGAGAGTCAATTTATTTTTATATTTCATCTTATTTAGAAATTAATGAATATTATTGTTACTTTCACAAGGGAGCTGAACAAACTTGGAGAATTAATTGAAAAATTGAACTAGAAAGGTAGCGGTTGTCTCAATTATTGAATCTTATGATAAAAAACCAAGTTAATGTGTATTTATTTTTTAATAATTTAATAGTTACAATAATGAGAGTGGAATTTCAAATCCTACACGCAATGCCACTGACTAAGTTAAGAAAAACAGATTATTAGTAACAATATAAGTAGTAGTAGTAACAACTGAAAAAAAAAAAAAAAAAAAGAGCGAGAGAATGCTAGTATTAATTAGGTAATAAGGTAGAAAACAATTGCATTTAATGGTGCTTTTTTAACCGTTAGATCTCTTAGAAATCTACAGTGTAAAAAAGATGTAAGTTTGTAAGAGTTATACAAGGTGTAACTTGAACCCATCTCTCTCTCTCTCTCCATATATATATTATAAGTCTTTGAGTGGAGGTTGAACCACCATTACCAAAATTGTTGAAAAATTTTGTTCAAACTTATGCATTTCACATATATTAATCCATATTGTTGGGTTTGGAATCTCTCCCATTCTAAAGTGGAAGCTGATGAGAATGAAAGAAAGATTGGAATGAGTTGGAGTTAGACTAAATCACTGACATATATATATATATATATAAGTTTGGATGAAATATTTCAACAATTTTGGTAATTGTGGTTAAACCACCATTCAAAGACTTTTAATATATATATAACGTCCATTCTTATCTCTTCTTCACATTCTTCTACGTCTAGCTCTCCCTCTACAAAGAAAAAATAATAATGGAAATTTCTCTGGACAAAGTTGCCACCTCCGTTCTTTTTGTTATAATGACAACGTTGTCATGCATGATTCTGAATTGGGTGTGGTTAAGACCAAAATATTTAGAGAGGTGCTTGAGAAAGCAAGGTCTTGTAGGCAATTCCTATAGACTTTTCTTCGGGGACACAAAGGATAGCTCTATGATGATAAAGCAAGCTTGTTCTAAACCC
>NW_027070425.1:90608-104521 GCF_002906115.3 Quercus suber
CTAATGGTACATGAATACTAACCACTATCTAACTATTTTGTTCCCATCACAAACTGCATGTTTGGCTTTAGCTTTCTTGGAACTCATAAATTTGTCAATAGGTTAGGTAAGTTTCCAATATGTTTAGCTTGCATTGTAAATATACACGAGATACATTTACAAATAAGCATAACTAAATGTATATTAAAATTTTACCACAATTATACTTATAAAATATATATATATGTATATATATATATAATGTCTGTATATTTGAAAATATAAAATAGCTACTAATAAAATAAATATAAGTTTATTTGAAACAAATGAAAAAAAAAATCATTTAAATTGTTATCCATGAAATTCTTAATTTAAGTTTGTCTAACCATTATTTATATAATAATAATACCATAAAAATGAATCAATGATGGTGACTTTTTTTAAGGTTTATTAATTTTGATTCTATAATTTTCACACTTAATAACTCATTTAACACAAAAAATTAAGAAATTTAAATTAGATTCCTTGATTTTTATAGTGTAGTAAGCAGTTGCACCAAAATTAAAAAAAAAAAAAATGGATGAGACACCCATAGCATAAAATTAGACTCAAATTTGAGATTTAATTGAATTTTCTTTTAGATTTGGCTTTAAATACATATATATATATATATATACAGATATGTTGAGGCTTGCACTGCGTTATAGTCTATAGATCTTGAAAGATCAACGTCTCAGCAAAAAAGAAAAAAAAAAAAGAATGACCTTGAAAGGTCAAGGGAGAGTGCAGTCCACCTAAGTAGGTTATATTCACCATCAATTCTATTTTACTTTTGGATCACTTGGAGTAAAAGGAGAGTCAATCTATTTTTTATATTCATCTTATTTAGAAATTAGAGAATATTATTGTTACTTTCACAAGGAGCTGAACAAACTTGGAGAATTAATTGAAAAATCGAACTAGAAAGGCAGCGGTTGTCTCAATTAAAATGCCATTGATCTCTTTGGACTCAGCCAAAAAACTAAGGAAAAAAGGGGGAGAAAATGAATTCTCCGAACTGAAGCAATTTATTTAAGAAATGCCAACCAAATTTTCTAAGCACCCTTCTACAAATCAACCACCTTCTTCCACGAGTCTCGGCTCGATATCTCATCCCACCATCTCCCAACGTTTTCTCTATTAGTGTCATTGACCAAGTACTGAGTGTTGGGCAAGTGTGAAAAGATCAGCCAAATAAAATTCATCACTAGCCAAGAACCGAGCCTCTTTTCATAGATGTCAAGCACTTTCGAAAACTTCTCTTCATTCTACTTGAAAACTACTTTGTCTTTCTTGATATTCATTCGAGGCATGAATGCAAGTTGAAACGCCTGTTGGGTCCCAAATAATATTATTACAAATATAAGCAATCCAAAATAACAATTACACACAAGAACACAAAATTTACATGGAAAACCCTTTCTAAAGATAGGAAAAACCACAGGACAAACTCTGAATAATTTCACTATGATCAAATGAATTACAATAATTCTTGTGTATGTCTCTCGGCTAAAGAAAAATCTCGTGTATGTCTCTTGGATAAAGAAAAATCTCTTTTATTTTTCTTTGCTCCCTCACAAACACTAATTATGTCTTTCAAATGTGACAACACTTTGCTCTTTCATTTTTTTTTCTTCTCCATGCACAACTCTCTCTTGGTTGTCTTCCTTTTCTCTAAGTTGCTCCCTCTTGGCTGTTATCTCTTCTTTTTCTTTCCTGTACGACTTTCTCTTTCTTTGCTCTTGCACATACTCTCTTTGTGTCTTCTCAGGGGCAGTAGTACCTTGCTATCTACTTCCTCTTGTGTTCCTAGGGTTTAGGGTTTAAGGTTTAGGGTTTAGGGTTTTAGGGTTTAGGGTTTAGGTTTAGGGTTTAGGGTTGAGGGTTAGGGTTTAGGGTTTAGGCGTGATAGCTGCCACCATACTTAATGCATCTCATCAAACCCCTTGGCCGCATTTATGTGAAAAAGACCCCTGAACAATGCTGGCTTAGTTGCCGCAACTTACTGGAGACTGAGAAGGAGTTTAGGGTTTAGGGTTTTAGGATTTAGGGTTTAGGCGTTGTAGCTGCCACCATACTTAATACAACTCACCAAACCCCTGGCCGCATTTATGTGAAGAAGACCCTTGAACAATGTTGTCTTAGTTGCTGCAACTCTTTGGAGATTGGAGAAGGTGTCTAATAGGATAAGCGTTCTTGTAGTAGCCTGCATAATCAACAAATGGAGGGCTAGGATCAGGAAAATGGGCATATATATAATGGGAGAGATCCTCTAGGGGAGGGGGATTGGAAAAATCTCTATCAATAACACTATAGTAAGAAGGACTCAAATTGTATCCAAGTATAAGAGAATTGTATTCAAAAGCTGTCCTCGTCGGACATTGTCGAGTAAGGATTTCTTTACATTGGGCCTGTCTCTTTTTGCTTTCCTATTATCATTGTTCGAGGTTCGTTCTTCGAGGTTTGTTGTTCGTAGTTCGGGGTTTGTTCTTCGGGGTTCGGTGTTCGTTGTTCGTAGTTTGGGGTTCATTGTCCGGGTTCGTTGTTCATTGTTCGGGGTTCGTTGTTCGTTGTTCATAGTTCGGGGTTCGTTCTTCGTTGTTTGTAGTTTGGGGTTCGTTCTTCGTTGTTTGTTGTTCAGGGTTCGTTCTTCGTGGTTCGTAGTTCGGGGTTCGTTCTTTGTTGTTCGTTGTTCATTGTTCGGGGTTTAGGGTTCGTTGTTCGGGGTTTAGGGTTCGTTGTTCGTTGTTCGGGATTCATTGTTCATTGTTCAGGGTTCACACGCACAAGACATTATTTACGTGGTTCGGCAATTTGCCCACGTCCACGGAGTTGCAGGAATTTCACTATTATCAGGGAAAAATACAAAGTACGTCTACTATATATATCCTACAGGGATAGGACACCTTTCAATTTCATTAGATTTATGCTCAAGGACCTCATTACTACTCTTTATTTTCGAAGATTCATCTTGTGTATTGCTTTTAGGAATATATTTTTCATTGGTTTTTCCACTATGAAGAGTAGTTATAGATTTAGCTTGACTCACTTTATTTTTAGAGGAACTACAATCATCAACACAAAATTGACCTTGGGAGTTTGGCTGTAGTTGAGATGGAAACTTACCCTTTTCTATTGTGCTCATGGATGTGGTCAATTTAGTGAGAGTGGTCCTAATGTCATTTATGGCTTGTCAGTTCTGACTATTAATGGTGGATTGAGTTTGAATGAGTTGTTGCAAAGTGTCCTCAAGACTTTCTTTGGAGGGAGATTATAGAGAAAATAATTTGAAGAACCATGTGTAGGAGGTGCAACCACATTATCATTCCTCTAACTAAAATTTAGGTGATTCCTCCACCTTGAATTGTATTTCTCGGAATAGGAGGAAGAGTATGATTTTTTCACCATGTTCATAGCATTTGCTTGATCATGCAATACCTCTTTAAAAGCTGGAATTTTAGGGCATTCATTGGTAGAGTGTTCCATGGTCTCACAAATTCTACAAATCTCATTAATTTTAGGTATAGTATTGATTCCATTGACCTTCCTTCCATGGCTTCAAGCTTCCTAATTAGACTAGCCACCCTAGCACTAAGGTTATCATCTTCCCTAAATTGGTACTTACCACCTCCAAAGGGGTTGGTGAATGCTCTAGACCTATCTGAGGTATTAGTGGTATTCCAAGATTGGACATTCTCAGCTAAGAGATCAAAATAATCAAAAGTCTCATTAGGATCTTTATTCAATAACTCTCCATTGCACATCATCTCTACAAATTGGCGCATCTTTGGAGCTAAACTTTCATAGAAAAAACTAATTATATGCCAAGTTTCATAGCCATGATGTGGACAAGCACTAAGCAAATCTTTAAATCTTTCCCAACAAAGATAAATTTCTGGTTTCGCCATTGATCTTTGAGAGCTCATAGGCATAAATGCGGGACTTAAGCGTGCTCTGAAGGCCTTACGGTCTCACATTTTCCTTTGGTTTTGGATTAATGGTTGCTCTACCATTATCAACATCTTGTCTATGCCTTCAATGGCGTCAGAGCCCTTAGTTGTTGTTATTTATTTATTTTGGTAATTAACATTTTTTAGTTTTTTTAAATTAGGAAATATTTTTTTTTAAATCATCTAAAATGACATTGTTTTAGTTAGTAAACGACAACACTTAACAAAAGCCTAACAGATGATTGAATTGATAAAATTTGAAAATTAAAGAACCGAAATAACAAAACCAAAATTTAAAGGACTGAAATGAAAAAAAAAAATATGAAACTTATAGGGTGAATTTTATATTTTAGCCTAAAAAAAAAGTTGATTTATTTTTCTGTGAAGTACACCTCAGACCCATGACCCTTTGATTGACCCGATTGATATATATATATATATATATATGGAGAGAATCTTGTGGGATTTTTTTGTTGGGTGTGTATGGAATGACTTAGGGTACAATTATATATGGATGAAGAGTTATTACATCGTGTAATTTCTATCTCATTATTTTTACTTTCTAAAAATTATTAATTATATTTTAATTTTAATTTTCAATTTCTTTTAATTTTTTTTTAACTTTCTTATCAAATGGTTGATATTAAAAATTAACTTTTTAATTTCAACCGTTGAAAGGTATTGCATAGTACACCTCTCAATCCTGCAATTATTGTTTCTTTTCATTTTTCTTTTTCTGTTTTGCTTACTATAAATTATCACGTAATATTGAGTAGTCATTCAAGACAATGAGGTTTTAACACAAACAGGAAGAGGGGAGAGAAGTGACAAGACATAAAAGAAAGCAAAACGTGTAAAGGTGGAAAAAAAAAAAATTTAAGGACAGATATATGGTCCATGTAGTTAACTTGGTAGGTGTGAAAGTGAAATGTTCAAACTTCCTCTCTGAAGTTAATAGCATTTTCAATTAAAAAAAAAAGTTAATAGCATTTAAGATAACTTTTTAAGTATTATGTGACTACTCAATCCTGTCCAAAAAAAAAAAAAAAAAGCAAAAATTAAACTTTGAATCAAAACTTTATAAAGAATAGAGTCTATAGACTAGAGCATGAAGCCTTGTATTTAGATTCCGTTCATTTATCTAGTGAAATGAGAAGATCGTTTAGAGCATTCTCATTAGGTTTGTTATATGTGTTAAATGCTATAATATTTGGCATTTGACACATGAAATCCCAAAATATAAGTTTCATCAGGTGTTTTATATGTGCCATTTTTTTGCAACATGCTACAGTACGCTCTCAAATTTGAGAGCATACTGTACACCTTTACTCTAATTTATATTACTTTTTTATTCTCGTTGGGTCCACTTCCTCTGTCTCCTCATCACCTCTTTCTTCACTCTGTCTCCTCATTCCTTCACCGAATTGGATCTGCTCTCTCTGTCACTTCATTTCTTTGCTCTCTCTCTCTACTCCACGTCACTGCCTCCCTCTCCGACGAAACCTAGGAGCATCAAGCCACGCCATGCCACACGAACCCGACATACCCTCTCAGATCGCCGTCCACCAACACAGCCACACGCCGACCTACACTCTCAGATCGTCGTCCACCAACACAGCCACACGAACCCGACCCACCACATCCACAACAACCCATGGCCTGATCACCACGCCACGCCACGCTGCCGAGCTTGTCGTGCCATCCACCACGTCATCGGAACCTCCCACCATCGGATTTCTCTCAATCAGCTTGCAGTGGTGGGTTTTGCTTTTGGGTTTGTTTGATTTAGGATGTGGGTTTGTTTGATTTGGTTGTGTTTTTTGTCGTGCCGATCTCTCTAGTTGTGGGTTTTTTTTTTTTTTTTTTTTTTGCTGCAATTTGGGCTGATCTGATATTGAGTGATTAATTGTAGTGGTGTGGGTTGATTGTGGTGGTTATTTTTTGGGTTGTTGTGGATTTTTTTTTTAATAAGGTGGTGTTGGTGGATGTGGATTTGTGCCGGTGGTGGCTGTCGGTGTTGTTGCGGGGTGGTTGTTGGTGGCCGTTGTTGCGGCGTGGTGGTTGTGCCGTTGTTATTGTTGATGATGATGAGAACTGGAGAGCAGTTTAATATTTATTTTAATATGTTGTAAATATTATTTTAATGTATAGAAGTGAAAAATAGAACATCTGATAAATGAGATGTTGTAAAATGATGTGGTAAAATAGTAAAGTAGGTTTTTGGTGTGTTAAAATGCATTTTTTATAGAAGACCTGATGAGAATGCTCTTAAAAAAAAAAAATCTGTCAATAAAATCAAACCTGAAGCCATAAAATGAATTTGGAATGGTGAGTAGTCTAATCAGTGAAATTACTAATGGGACCAGGCATAGAGACAATGACAGAATCGATAATAGAGGCATAGATAATACTGCTCAGTCATGCATGCACACCACACGCTTTCTCTAAACTACTAGTGCCTATGAAGCTTTTACAACTGCAACACGCTTTCTCTAATATGAAAGAGTAACTTGTTGGAAATGAATGATGACCCAACCCTATCCCAACATAATCACAAATTGGCCAATCATATTCAAAACACATGTAAGCCCATGCCAAAGAGGCACTTGCTTTAACAATCTTTTTTTCATAACAAATTTTAAAAAATAATTTCTAAACTATTATCCATTATTTAAGAAATGAATTACAACATTTGTATTTTATTATTATTATCTATACTATATAAAAGAATCCTCTTCTTTAAATTGATTTTTATTATCTATGTTAAAGTTTTAATATTTTTATTTATTTAAAAAAAATTTTAAAATGATAATAGATGTAAATTATTAATATTTATCAAAAAAATAGAAAAACTTTTGAAATACAATGTATGTGCTTGATTCTAATTATTATAAAATTCATTGCATCCTTGTATACCTTCATTTTATTGTATCTCATTATGCCACTCCCACCTACTCTACTTGTCTTCATTTAACATACCTAGTGTACCTTAGCTGCTCATTTACTTTTGTTTTCCTTCGCTGTGTTTTATGCCGAAGCCCATTTGAATATTCAACTCTTTAAGAAAATTTTTAAAATAAAAAAATAAACAAAAGCTGGAGGAGTGGCCAGATAAAGACTTAAAGCTTTACAAAATTGATTAAAGGAGCCCAACGAAATTTAAAAAAAGTGGTTGACAGAAAGCAAGCTATCAATCATCTTCAAAGCCTACTCAAGCCTACATATTTTACTTGGCTATATTTTACGGTATGTGGTTGTAAATATTCTGACACTTCCAACTCCAACTGTTCAATTTTCCACCATCCTTTGTCATTTCCAATGTAGTCACATGCTTGGGTTCATAAAACTAAAAATCAGTACAAAAGAAAGTACTGGCTCTTGGAGTATCTCAATGGCTTGAATACTTAATAACAAGTACAAAAGAAAGCCAAAAAAAAAAAAAACCAAAAGAGAAGTTAGCATCTGGAGGTGAGGACGAAGCAAAGAAGAAGAGTAAAATGCTTGGGTTAGTCATCTGGAAGTTAGTCACATGCTTGGGTTCACATGATGAAGGTTGCTTGCTGTGACTTGTGAGGGTTGATTTCTTCATTTTTGCTTTTCTCCTTCTTCTTCGTTGTCATCTTCTTCCTCTGCTTCTTCTTCTTCTTCTTCTTCTTCTTCTTCTTCTCTATTTTTTTATTTTTATTTTTCTCCCTTTCATTTGGTTCCAGATCTTAAAAAACCCAAAAAACTGCTGAAGTGTGGGCCAAAACTTTGCCGAAAAAAGGGAACCGTTCGAACTTCAAAAACCGGTCATGGTTCTCAGAATCGTCCGGTCCGACCACGGTTCGCACAGATTTTTACTTTTTTTTTTTTCCATAAAATGGCTTTTGAAGTTAAAAAAATCACAAAACTCAGAGGTTCGCTGTTTTTCCGGTTAGACCGTACGGTCCAGTCCGAGTTTCAAAACCATGCTAAAAATACATGAGAAGAAGACGTAGAAAATGACACTATTGCCAAAATGGTATTTTTTCATGACATTGATGTTCATCTTTTCCTTTAAGTCATTTATTTAAATCTACATTCTTTTTTTTCGTCTATTTGTTTGTTCTAATCAGTGAGATCTTTTGCAGGAAATTTGGAATGGAAGGTTTGGGAAAGATATACTTACAAGTAAGTTGATATATTATTATTTAATAAAAATAAAAATATATAATTGTTTATATCAAAAAAAATTATTTTCATTTTTTAATTATTGTATTGCGCCTTCTAATAATTAAATCAAAAATTTTATTTGGTAATATGAAACGTAAACTATTTTATTGATTTATGATTTTTATGCCAATAACACATGTTCTATATAGTTTTAGTTTCTAAGAAGCATATTCCCTACGCTTGTGCTTGTATTTAAGTAGTCAATTGTTTTTTTTTTTTTGGAGGATTGGGTGCTTGTAGATAGCTTGTGATACTATTAATTGTGTTTATGAGCTATATTGTGCTTTTGTTTGTACTAATTAAGGATGTCATTACTTGTTATGAAAGACCAAGTTAATCTTTCCATTATGAAGTAAAATTTCTTACTAATATGGAAATATTTTTTGGTGGCCCAACTTCTACAAAACTGGTTTAACAAAATCAAAATCTAAAAATAATGTGAATGTTTGTATTAAAAGTTTAAAAGGTAACAAAGTAAACAAAACAAAAAGTTATAAGTGCATTCACATAAATGTCAGGGTTTTTAACTAGATTTAGTCTAAAGAACGCACTTTTGTTAGTTGAGTTAATCTACTGTTTATAGATAACAATATCCCCCATTGACGAAAAAACGTGATTCTGATTATGCATTAGATTCAGAGGAAGAAGTTGAACTTAAGAAGAATGAGAGCAAGAATCGTATTCCTGTGGCATTAGCCGAAGCTAATGCTACCAAACAGCCAGCCAAAACTCTGAAGAAGAAGAAGTAAACAACTAAGACCCATCAACCTCAATCGCAAGGTGCTAATACTGGTGATGACCCTTCCACTCACAAGTCAAAAATCATATTTAAAGGATTTGAAGCTCTTATCAATGAACAAGGAGTCCAGTCTGATTTCCTTCTCGAAGACACTGTTGCAGACTTAGTGGAGGTGTGGAAATCTTTTAAGCAAGCAGAATTTGAATGCTCCCGACGTGAGGCACACTTTAGTGAGAAGCTCTTCGAGGCTGCCCGTGATATCTGCAGCTCAAGGTACTGATAGTTTACCTCATTATCCATTTTGTCCATGCTTAGCTTCTACTTATTAATGTCCTCTCATCATAAATGAACTCATAGAGTTACCCAAAAAAAGAATTTGGTCGACATTTTCATTCTTCAAGCCTCTTTGAAGATCTTAAATAAATGTCATTTCCCATTTTCAATAAATTTTCTACTTTCACCCTTCCATTAAACATAGAAAAGAGAAGGAAGCAAAAATAACTACAAAAGGCAAAAACAAGAATCAGGCAAACATAACAACTACATACAAGTACAACTCATATATCATAAACCCAGTCTCAACAAAAATTTTGAGCATCAGATGCATCTTTTTGCCACTTGAGCTGCCCATTTTTCTCAAAGTGGTTCATGATTTGTTGTGCACGGTTCACCAAAAGTTCATCAAGCACGTGGATGCCTTTAATTATAACATCTCTTTTGTATCATTAATGGTTTTTATTTATTTTAATTATAACCTCTCTCTCTCTCTCTCTCTCTCTTTTGGTATCTCTCCTATATATTGATATCTCTCCTCCCCCAAACAACCAAAACTAAAATAGTGTTGTACGTGGTGTTGCAAATCTAGAGCTAGCATTTGGAAGCAACTAATTAAGAACACAAAATAAGAGAGGAAAAAAACAAAATGGGTAGTTGTCATTTGTTGCACTTGCCATTAGGGGAGTGCATCAGAACATTCAATCTAGAGGATGCCGTGTGCAACCATGGCTTTTTCATGATCGCTCCAAACTCATGGATTCCATCTACTAAAACTCTTCAACGACCATTACGACTTGCAAACTCCGCCACCTCTGTCATGGTTTCTATCTCACACCCTCCAAACAATAGCTCTATTCTTATTCAAGTTCATGATATCCAAAATGTTTCTGTTGGAGACGAGAAAGCTATACCTGTATATGCTACTTTTTTTTTCTCTCTCTCTCACTCTCTCATATATATTGTTGAGTGGTGTTAGAGATACATACAATAAATTTTACTATATAATCTTTACAAATTAAATAATAAAAATAATTTAATACTATTTTTTATATTATTGAAATTATACCAATCACTTTCATTACAACACCCCAATCTATGAGTTTTTTTCTTTTTTTTGAAATTTGTAATAGTTTTAACATTTTTCATGTCTAGATTGGTTGTGCATATTGTGATTATATATGAATATGTTAATGGAATTTAGCATAAATTCAGCAGAAACAAGTGGGTCGGATGCTAAGAATATCAGAAGGAGTTCAAAGCTACGTGAGGGAGTTTCAAAACATGCATCTAGAAGCAAAGAAGAAAGGTTTCGGTTGACTTTTTCATTCTTCCAGACTCTTTCAAGATCTTAAATAAATGTCATTTCCCATTTTCAATAAATTTTCTACTTTCACCCTTCTATTAAACACAAAAAAGAGAGAGAAGCAAAAATAACTACAAAAGGCAAAAACAAAAATCTGGCAAACATAGCAACTACATACAGGTACAACTCATATATCATAAACCCAGTCTTAACAAAAATTCTGAGCATCGGATGCATCTTTTTGCCACTTGAGCTGCCTATTTTTCTCAAACTGGTTCATGATTTGTTGTGCACGGTTCACCAAAAGTTCATCAAGCATGTGGATGCCTTTAATTATAACCTTTCGTTTGTATCATTAATGGTTTTTATTTATTTTAATTATAACCTCTCTCTCTCTCTCTCTCTTTTGGTATCTCTCCTATATATTGATATCTCTCCTCCCCCAAACAGCCAAAACTAAAATAGTGTTATACGTGGTATTGCAAATCCAGAGCTAGCATTTGAAGCAACTAATTAAGAACACAAAATAGGAGAGGAAAAAAACAAAATGGGTAGTTGTCATTTGTTGCACTTGCCATTAGGGGAGTGCATCACAACATTCAATCTAGAGGATGCCGTGAGCAACCATGGCTTTTTCATGATGGCTCCAAACTCATGGATTCCATCTACTAAAACTCTTCAACGACCATTACGACTTGCAAAACTCCACCACCTCTGTCATGGTTTCTATCTCACAGCCTCCAAACAATAGCTCTATTCTTATGCGGGTTCATGATATCCAAAATCTTTCTCTTGGAGACGAGAAAGCTATACTTGTATATACTACTTTCTCTCTCTCTCTCTCTCTCTCTCTCTCTCTCTCTCATATATATTGTTGAGTGGTGTTAGAGATACATACAATAAATTTTACTATACAATCTTTAAAAACTAAATAATAAAAATAAATTAATATTATTTTTCATATTATTGAAATTATACCAATCACTTTCATTACAACACCGCCCCAATCTATGAGTTTTTTTTTTTTTTTTTTTAAATTTGTAATAGTTTTAACATTTTTCATGTCTTGTTTGGTTGCGCATGTTGTGATTATATATGAATATGTTAATGGAATTTAGCATAAATTCGGCAGAAACCAGTGGCTCGGAATCTAAGGATATCAGAAGAAGATGAAAGCTGCGTGAGGGAGTTTCAAAACATGCGTCTAGAAGCAAAGAAGAAAAGGTTTCGGTCGACTTTTTCATTCTTCCAGACTCTTTGAAGATCTTAAATTAATGTCATTTCCCATTTTCAATAAATTTTCTACTTTCACCCTTCCATTAAACATAGAAAAGAGAGGGAAGCAAAAATAACTTCAAAAGGCAAACACAAGAATCAGGGAAACATAGCAACTACATGCAAGTACAACTCATATATCATAAACCTAGTCTCAACAAAAATTTTGAGCATCGGATGCATCTTTTTGCCACTTGAGCTGCCCATTTTTCTCAAAGTGGTTCATGATTAGTTGTGCATGGCTTATTCATGATGACTCTGAACTCATGGATTCCATCTACTAAAACTCTTCAACGACCACTGCGACTTGCAAACTCCACCACCTCTGTCATGGTTTCTATCTCACACCCTCCAAACAATAGCTCTATTCTTATTTAAGTTCATGATATCCAAAATGTTTCTCTTGGAGACGAGAAAGCAATACTTCTATATACTACTTTTTTTTATCTCTCTCTCTCTCTCATATATATTGTTGAGTGGTGTTAGAGATACATACAATAAATTTTACTATATAATCTTTACAAATTAAATAATAAAAATAATTAAATATTATTTTTTATATTATCGAAATTATACCAATCACTTTCATTACAACATCGCCCCAGTGTATGAGTTTTTATTTTTTTATTTTTTTGTATTTTATAAATTTGTAATAGTTTTAACATTTTTCATGTCTTGTTTGGTTGTGCATATTGTGATTATATATGAATACGTTAATGGAATTTAGCATAAATTCGACAGAAACAAGTGGGTCGGATGCTAAGGATATCAGAAGGAGATGAAACCTACGTGAGGGAGTTTCAAAACATGCATCTAGAAGTAAAGAAGAAAGGTTTCGGTCGGCTTTTTCATTCTTCAAGCCTCTTTGAAGATCTTAAATAAATGTCATTTCCCATTTTCAATAAATTTTCTACTTTCACCCTTCCATTAAACATAGAAAAGGGAGGGAAGCAAAAATAACTTCAAAAGGCAAACACAAGAATCAGGGAAACATAGCAACTACATGCAAGTACAACTCATATATCATAAACCTAGTCTCAACAAAAATTTTGAGCATCGGATGCATTTTTTTGCCACTTGAGCTGCCCATTTTTCTCAAAGTGGTTCATGATTAGTTGTGCACGGTTCACCAAAAGTTCATCAAGCACGTGGATACCTTTAATTATAACCTCTCTTTTGTATCATTAATGGTTTTTATTTATTTTAATTATAACCTCCCTCTCTCTCTCTCTTTTGGTATCTCTCCTATATATTGATATCTCTCCTCTCCCAAACAGCCAAAACTAAAATAGTGTTGTACGTGGTGTTGCAAATCCAGAGCTAGCATTTGGAAGCAACTAATGAAGAACACAAAATAGGAGAGGAAAAAAACAAAATGGGTAGTTGTGATTTGTTGCACTTGCCATTAGGGGAGTGCATCACAACATTCAATCTAAAGGATGCCGTGTGTAACCATGGCTTTTCCATGATGACTCTGAACTCATGGATTCCATCTACTAAAACTCTTCAACGACCATTAGGACATGCAAACTCCACCACCTCTGTCATGGTTTCTATCTCACAGCCTCCAAACAGTAGCTCCATTCTTATTCAAGTTCATGATATCCAAAATGTTTCTCTTGGAGACGAGAAAGCAATACTTCTATATACTACTTTTTTTTATCTCTCTCTCTCTCTCATATATATTGTTGAGTGGTGTTAGAGATACATACAATAAATTTTACTATATAATCTTTACAAATTAAATAATAAAAATAATTAAATATTATTTTTTATATTATTGAAATTATACCAATCACTTTCATTACAACACCGCCCCAGTTTATGAGTTTTTTTTTTTTTTTTTTTTTTTTTAAATTTGAAATAGTTTTAACATTTTTCATGTCTTGTTTGGTTGCGCATATTGTGATTATATATGAATATGTTAATGGAATTTAGCATAAATTCGGCAGAAACCAGTGGGTCGGATGCTAAGGATATCAGAAGAAGATGAAAGCTGCGTGAGGGAGTTTCAAAACATGCGTCTAGAAGCAAAGAAGAAAAGGTTTCGGTCGACTTTTTAATTCTTCCAGACTCTTTGAAGATCTTAAATTAATGTCATTTCCCATTTTCAATAAATTTTCTACTTTCACCCTTCCATTAAACATAGAAAAGAGAG
>NW_027070425.1:104768-145471 GCF_002906115.3 Quercus suber
ACGATTTTGGCCCATTTAACGTCAGAATTCGGACTTTTGGTAAACTACAAAGTTGTAGCCCTTTAAGTTAACTTTCCAGCCCAACTTGAATCATCTCGATTGGATATCTGAGCCCAAAGTTATGCTGAAAATACTAACTGATGTGCAGGCTGGAATCCTAATCCGAATTGGACTTGGATTTTGTACAAAATTCCTTTGATTCCTTGCTCTTCTCATTCCTTCAAAGCACAAATGAATAGATAAATATAAATAAAAAAATCAAATCAAATCAAAAGAAATAAAGGAAAACTAACAATTTTAATAAATAAGAGGATAATAAAAATCATGTAAAAATTACACTTATCAGAATTTAGCATAAATTCGGCAGAAAAAAGTGGGTCGGATGCTAAGGATATCAGAAGGAGATGGAAGCTACGTGAGGGAGTTTCAAAACATGCATCTAGAAGCAAAGAAGAAAGGTTTCGGTCGACTTTTTCATTCTTCCAGACTCTTTGAAGATCTTAAATAAATGTCATTTCCCATTTTCAATAAATTTTCTACTTTCACCCTTCCATTAAACACAGAAAAGAGAGAGGCGCAAAAATGACTACAAAAGGCAGAAACAAGAATCAGGCAAACATAGCAACTACGTACAGGTACAACTCATATATCATAAACCCAGTCTCAACAAAAGTTCTGAGCGTCGGATGCATCTTTTTGCCACTTGAGCTGCCTATTTTTCTCAAAGTGGTTCATGATTTGTTGTGCACGGTTCACCAAAAGTTCATCAAGCACGTGGAAGGGTGAAACCATAAACATGTGAGTTCAAGATCAAGACAAAGTGATCAAAAACCATAAACATCTTTCCCAAACAATATGCACTACAAAGCTTCAACAAGTAAATTGCAATAAATAAGCTCATCCAAGCTAAAAAAGGTACAAAGACATGTTATTTGAAAATAAATTGACCAACCTTGTTTTCAAAACCAAGAAAATAAATACAAAACACAATTTGCTTCCCTTTTTCCCCCTTTTAAAAAAAAAAAAAGAAAAAAAAAGAAAAAAAAAGAAAGAAACAAAAACAGTCATAGAATGAAATGCATGAATGTTATGCAATACAAATCCTAGAAACAAAAAAAACAAAAACCAAAGAACAATGGTCACAAAGAGTAGAGCAATGAAGCACAAAGACCATGTCAGAAAGACTCAATTAGGTTAACCCCTTTGCATCCAAAACTTTTTAGATGCACCTCGAGCATTGGAGTTCTTATTCATATTAGAGTGATTTCCAACTCTAGGATTGGAATAAAGGTTAAGAGCCTTTACTAATTCACCAATAAGTACCATAGGATCTTGTACTTAAGGCACAAACACTTTTGGCTTATTTGCTCGCTTAACAGCTTGCAACTTGAAACAATTTGGATGAATGTGCCCAGACTTTCCACAAAAATGACAAACCCAAGCTGGCTTACCATGCAACTTGTCCTTAGAAAGGGTAGACTCCTTATGTTTAGACTATTTCAGATCAACCCTAATCTTCCTAAGAGATGTGACCTCGACATGTTTAACAGTCTCACTCATAACCTCGCTCATAGAGGATTCAAAGGAAGAAGAAGGAACAAAGTTTGTGGAATTGGGTGCAGACACAGAGATGCTTTGTATAAAACCTAATCCAGATTTCTCAGAAGGAAACTTTTAAACTCTCAGCATATGATCAAGTTTGGAACTGGTAGATCTATTAGTTTGTTCTCTAGCAATAGATAGTTCAAGTTCCAAGTTTTTAACGCTATCAAGCAAAAGCATATTCTAAGTTTTCACATTGTTCAAAAGTTCATTAGCATCAAACAATTTCTCAAGCAGGTTTTTCTTATCAAGCTCAAGAGATGCAATTTTCTTCAAGCCAAGATCAACATTCATAGCATCCTTTGCAGCAACTTTGCAAATTTTATTGTAGGTTTCTTGAAGATCTGCATCCTCAGAGAGTTCCTCATCAGAAGGATTCTCTTCAATAGACACGCTTTTATTGACTATAGCTGTAGCAGTGAAAGCAATATAGTTTCCATCCTCATCAGAACCAAACTCATCATCGGAAACTTCATTATCATTAAGGGTTACAGCCATAGCCTTATCCTTAGACTTCAAGTATGTAGGACATTTAGATTTCATATGACCATACCCTTAACATCCAAAACATTGAGGACCCAAAGAATTATTAGAAGATTGACCTACTTTTTCTCTAGGTTTTTCAGTGTTGTTAACCTTAGTGGGACCATTCTTCCTAAAATTTCTAGGTTCAGCAGTGTTCTTATCTCTTGCCCTTCTGTTGTTGTTTCTAAGGAAATTCCTAAAGTTCTTGACAAGGTAAGCAATCTCTGTAGCAGAGAGCTCATCATCAAATCCACCAACATCAACATCATCAACTGAGTTAAGAACCATTGATTTGGATTTGCTAGTTTTGGGTAGTTCCAACTCATAGGACTAAAAAGATCCTACAAGTTCATCAACAGAGATGGAGTCCACATCCTTGCTCTCAGTGATGGCAGTCACTTTAGGTCTAAAATCTTCAGTTAAAGATCTAAGAATATTACTAACAATTTTAGGTTGATTATAGATTTCACCCAAGTTGTATGTAGAATTAACAATGTCATTAAGTTTAGCATACAATTCATTAAATGATTCATCATTAGACATCCTAATGCTTTCAAATCTAGATGTTAATTGTTGCAACTTATTAATTTTGACAGCCTTTGTGCCTTCGTGCACAGCCTGGAGGATATTCTAAGCAGTGTGAGCAACCTCAACATTAGAGATTCTCTTAAATTCCTCCATAGAAACAGCGTTAAAGATAGCATCCATAGCTTTGCTATTGAACGCGATTGCTTCTTTTTGAGAAGTTTGCCACTCACCAATAGGAGTAATGAGCTTCTCTCATTTATATTCAACGAAGTTCTAGACTCTCTCATCAATTGGTTTCAGGAATGCTTTCATCCTTACTTTCCAATAAGTATAATTATTCCCATCAAAGTGAGGTGGAATAACAAGAGAGTGTCCGTGTTCCATGACAATAGGGGTCAAGGATCAGCTTAGAGATCAAAATATCTACAACAAGAGAGTCACCTGCTCTGATACCACTTGTTTGTTATTTAGACCCCTTAAAATACAATTGGATTAACCTAGTTAATAAGCCAAATTATTACTTAATCCAAATTCCAGATCTAGGTAAACACAATCATATAATCATATCAATGTAAAGTGCAGAGTATAAAGAACACAAAGATATGATGACCTAGAAAAACCAAATCGGTAAAAAACCTAGGGAGGATTTAATCTAGCTATCCTTAAGGTAAACTGAATCCACTATGAAAGAATCAAAATTTATACAATAGCGACTTAGACTACTAACATCCTATTACTACCTCATATAGAAAACTTACTAATATGACCATGTGCAAGCTTCGAGACCACGAACTCCTTCTTTCTTGGATTTTCTAGCAAGTACAAGCATACCTGCTTCTATATCTTTAAGCTCTTTAGTGCAGCAACTGAATGATCATCAAGCTCTCAAGGAAATCTTCTTGATAATCCTAAGCATGTGTGAAGGTAACCACCTCTTAGATCTCACAAAAGATTCACACACACACACATCAAATAAAGCAACCTTAAAAACGTAGCTAGAGTTTCTCTTTTATACCTAGGACAAAACATAAAACCCTACACATCATATGGGCTTAGGGCTGAGTTGGAAATTTTGCAGAAAAAACATTCTACTCGACTTTCGATCGATCGAGCCAGTCAGAATTGCACACTCAATTCTACAGTTAACTCGATTCCAACTTTACATAAAAGACATACTTTGAGCAAGTCTAAAACAAGACTAACAACCTGTTTTGATCATAGTTTGCCAAAAAACAAATTAGATTTCTAATACATTAGTTCCTAAGTACTTAGAACCTAACAATTACAATTGTCATCTCAATATTTGTAACCCTTATCATCTTCCTTATCTACTTCATGTAAATTAATAGGCTCTCTCTCATGAGGTTCTAAGTGTAAATTTGATTGTGCGGTGAGGTTCTGTGTTTACTGTTTAGTAACTAATGATTAATTACCATACACCAATTCGTCCTTATTTAGAAAGCAACACATTCAATTCAGCAAAAATCAAGGGTTTGAAAAAGAGATTTACTGTAAATTCAAGATCTAAGAAGTGATCATTGATTCATTACCAAACATAGAGAAACAGAGAAAGTATTCTTACAATTACAATTACAATTACAAAGAGCCACCAAACGAAATGATTTGCATAGATATACAAACAAAATATTCGAAAATTAAAAGTATAAAGAAACCGAGCTTACCAATTATCATCATCATCATCATCATCATTGCTTGCTATCGTAATCAACGATCTTGGAGTCGGTGACTGATCTAGAGTGTTGCACTATGGACCATTCGATGGAGTTGATCCAATCCTCATTCTCCTTCTTGAAATTGGTGATGAAGTACATGGTATCGGATTGGGTGGAGAGTTCAAAAGCGTACTATCTGTTGAGGATGTGTTCAGCACCCTTGACTGTGAGGCAAGTGGCCAAGGGGATGACGCCACGTAGCTTAGAGATACGGGTGACAGTTAAGTCTTTGGACCAACAGCTTGCCTTGCTTCAACACGAACCAGCGGCGATGCCAAGTTTTGAAGTACTTGCCTTGCTTGGTTAGCCACCCAGTGCGTTCTGGGTTGGCTAGTTCTCCACGCCATTGTAGTTGTTAGGCTGCTCTGCCTGGCCTGTCGTGGCCCGCCATAGGCTCGCCATCAGAACTTCTTTTTTGGAGGAGCATTGAGTGGTTGGTGGGGAGAGTGAAATGGAAAGTATATAATATATATATATATATATATATAGTTTTTTCATCCCTTTTATTTTCTTTTGTTGGGAGAATTTGTAAATGTGGCCATAAATTTTGTGTGTTTATGAACTAACCCAATGATTTCATGATATTTTCATAGACTAGGGCCCATTTGGATTGAGGGGGGAGGGAGGTAGAGTAAAGGAGAATAGAGGTAGAGTTAACTGAAAATAGGCTAATTTTGGGACAACTCTACTCTACTCTACTCTACTCCCCTTCAATCCAAATGGACCATAATGCATCATGGATTTGTTTTTTTCGATATGAAGTAAATAGAATTGGCACAAGAGAAATGAGAGGATAAAGTTTTACTCTAAATCAGATTAAAGGAATCTCCTTTTAACTTCTTAATGGCAACTTATAAAATTATTCACTTGCAATTTTTTTAACAAGTTGTATAATTTATTAAATAGATTACATGACTAATGGTTTGTTTGGATTCAAAGGAGGGAGGAAAGGAGAGTAGAATAGAGTAAATTTGGCCTAAAATTAACATATTTTCAGCCAATTTTACTCTACTCTCCTTCACTCTCCCTCCTTCCCCCCTCAATCCAAATGAGGCCTAAAAGTATATGTTGGTGATTATAAGTCGAGAGTCATTCACTTATTCCACACCTAGAAAACATGATTCTCTTTATTAATCTTTTCACTTTGTTCTTGTCCTTCCATCTTGTTCAAATGCCTTATTAATAATAATGCTTAGATATTCATAGAAAAAAAAGAAAAGAAAAAAAATAGAATGGAAATTACATGAACCTCCTTGGCAATAAAGAAACTACAATAACCAATAATATTTTGTGGAAATGACAATATCCTCCTTGAATTTTGTGATAAACGTAAGATATATGACGAAATCCAATGTTGCTCGAGTTATCGTATTTTTGTAGACTAACATGCATTGGGTTCAGCAAAAATGTTCCTAATTTGTCGTTAGCTTATTGATGAAATCTTCATTTGTCCCTTTACTTGTCCAAATTATATGATTTAATTTACCCAACAAATTTTGTTGTTGTTGTTGTTGAAATAGTTATAATATGTAGCTAATCTCGCAGTTCAAATTCTTTATCCTTTAAAAAATTTAAGGGCAAATAAGAGATTTAATAGCATATGTTATTCTTCTCATAAAGTTTAAGGGAGATTATGATTCTATATAAGGGACCACTCCAAAAAAAAAAAAAAAAAAAAACTTATGTTAAAGAACTAAGAACCTAAGAAGTCATACATTGATCCTTCAGACAAAGGAGATTAAACAAGAACGCCACATACAAATGCCAAATCTTTACTCAACAAGGATAACAAGTAGATTCCACTGATCTCTTCAAATAGCTTATTGCACCTAGAATTTAAGTAAAAACTTAGTTATGTTCTATGATTGTAAATAAATATCATGATACCACAAACAATAACTCGTTTTGCATGGGGTCATTAAAAACTAAATGAAAATTATAGTACCCTTATCTAGGCTCTTGGTTTAAATAGTCAAAACTTCTAGTGAGAACAGTGAAATCAATTGAACAATCATGATTATCAAACAAAAAAGTTTTTTTTTTAAAAAAAAAAAAAAAAAAAACTTAATAGAAAAATTTACGCTTGTGTTTAGGGAAAATTAATTGGAACAAAGAAAGAAAACATACGTCTAAAAAAAACACATAATGACTGGTAATTATTTTATGAGATAATTGTTATGCGATATTCTACTTAGCAAATTCAAAATTGAAATATAGCATTACCTCAACTTGGATTCTACTAGATAAGTCCACCTCAGCGGTTCTTGGAACCAAGAAAAGCATTTTTAATCAAATGTATTTCTCTAGTAACTTCCTCCATATTCATTCTTTCTTTTGGCGACTCCATTGAACAAGCAAGTCCAATTTCAAGGACTGAGACTAAGCACTTATGCACACTGGCATCAATTTGGCACAGGTTCACAATATCAAGAGTTTCTTCATCTGTTTGAATTTCATTTTCGTTGTTATATTCTCTAGCCAATGTTGATGTTTGTGTTTCTTCAACTTCTCTTGGTAGAAGGATTGGGTCTACAATTTGAACAAGCCTTTCTGGCAATGCCATTTTAGCAAAATTATGGAGATTGAGACCATCTTTAAACATTTCATCAGTGGGTCTCTTCCTTAAGAACATCTCTAGTAGAAATATCCCGTAGCTATACACGTCCCCCTTTGTTGAAGCCTCACCGCCCATGCCATACTCTACACATTATGTTATGTAAGGAGATTTTGCAGTTCTTGTTTATAATGAGATTTGGGATTTAAGGAGAGTGCAAATTCATTTGATTCATAAAAAAAAAATGAAGGTAGAAACAAATTGAACAGAAGGAAAAACATAATGATAGATACCATGATTACAAAATTTCAAGTTAAGAAAATGGTAATATGTCCATTAGAATAAAACTTTTGGGGTCTAGTAGAAGGAGGTAATATTAATGGTTTAGATGTAGTAGTAAAGGAAATATGATCAATGGTTAGGATTAGGATAATCTAATCAAGTTAATTTTTAAATGGTATGGTCATACAATCATATTGGACTCATTAGATACTGGCCTTCCTAAATGCCTTGGGCCCTTGGTTCCAAGGTCCACCCATATATGTTAAAAAAAATCATGTCCTATATTATTATCCATTACTTGAATGTTTGTTCATTGAAAACTTGTTTAGATGAATAAAATACACAAAATTGTGGCATAGATCTGGTTTGAGGGCAACTACACCATATTTGATATAGCCGATTGACGAGCTATTATCACAAAGACGTAATGTTCAGGAAATAAATGCTAAAAAAAACAAAGTAAATGCATAGTCAATGACATTTGTTGACCAATTTAAATCATGTTTAAAGCTTTTCATACTTTGAGTTTATTTAAAAAATAAATTTAGTTTGTGTATTCGTGTTTCCATGTTCCATTTGAGAAAGAGAATCTTGTGTTGATAGTAAGGCAATTGTAAAAGTAAAAATAAAAAATTAATATTTTTCAAACAATTAATTTAACTATATCTATTAGGATATTTTAGAATTTATACACAATTGGAAAGGCATTACCTGGAGCGGCATAGCCAATGGATCCCTTTATCCCAATTGTACTAGATTGCTTTTGAGAAGAATCATCAATGGTTGGGAGGAGTCTTGCTAAGCCAAAATCGCTTACATGAGCAACCATATCATCATCAAGAAGAATATTGCTTGGCTTTAAATCACAATGAATGATTGGTTGTGCAGAATGATTGTGAAGATAATATATTGCAGAAGCCACATCAATTGCAATATTTAGTCTTTGAAGAAGGCTTAAGTTACTTGATTGATTTTCGTTGTCTCTCTTGTGATGTAGCCAAATATCTAAGCTCCCATTTGTCATGAATTCAAAGACTAGTGCTTTGAATTGATTCCCATTGTAATCCATGCTAGAGCAACATGTTAATATCTTGACAAGATTCCGATGCCGAATGTTTCGTAATGCATTGCATTCAGCCATGAAACTTTTAGAAGCTCTCTTGTGTTGAAGGTTAAGGACCTTTATAGCAACTAGTCTTTCCTCCTAATCAAGAGCTCCTTTATATACAACACCAAAACTACCATATCCAATTAGATTATTTGGAGAGAATCCACAAGTTGCCTGATAAAGTTCTTTGTATGAAACCTTCGGGAGGAGGCCTATTGTTGAAACCATAGAAGGAGATTTCTTTTTTGATTTTTTCATCCAATAAAGAAAAATAAAGGATGAAAACAAAAAGAAAAATATAACAATGGAAACAACAACAATTGCTAGTTTGAAGCTAGTGAATTTTCGTGGTTTCAAGACGCTTATAGGGCATTTTAGCAATTGCAATTTTGATACACCACCACAAAGTTTAGTATTTCCAATCAATGATATGACACTTGTGTTTTTGAAAACGCCTTCGGTTGGTACCTCACCCTCAAAATTATTGAATGAAATATTCAGATATTCAAGAAAAAGAAGCTTCTCTATACCCTTTGGAATGGATCCTGATAAGTTATTTTGTGAAACATCTAGATGTTGGAGGCCTTTCAAAGAAGCAATAGATGATGGTAGTGATCCTTCAAAAGAATTCCCTTGCAAGTAAAGGTATTCCAAGATCAAACAATTTCCTATAGATGTAGGAATTTCACCGGATAAATTATTGTTAGAGACATCTAGTTCGTAAACATTTTTCAGATTACCTACTTCAAATGGTAATTTGCCTGTAAAAGAGTTGTATGACAAATCGAGGGACACTATTAGATGGGAAGAAGGACCAATAAGCTGTTGGGGAATGGATCCATTTAGGTTATTTAGGGAAATGTTTAAGAATTGCAGATTTTGACAGTTTACAATTGTTGGAGGTATGGTTCCTTCGAATTTGTTTTCACCTAATTCAAGTGCGAACAACTGAGTAAGGTTGCCTATGGAGGCTGGTATTTCTCCTGACAATTTGTTTTCGTTTACACCCAATATTTGCATCTTTTGAAACTTCCCGAAAGTAGTAGGAATGATGCCTGTGAAGTGATTATTATATATGGTCAAGACAATTAAGTTGACAAGATTCTCTAATGATGCAGGAAGAATTCCAGATATTTCATTTTCTCCAAGATATAAATTAGTGAGTTGGGTGGACAAGTTGGATATTGAATTGGGCAAAACACCTTCAAATTGGTTTGTATTTAAAACCAACATGTGAAGTCTGCTACAGTTTGTTAAAGATGTTAAGAAATGGAAGTCCCTTCCCAGGTAATTTCTACTCAACCGTAGCCCATAAAGATCCAAAAGATTTCCCAAATTAGTTGGAACTGATCCTACAAAATTGTTATCACCTAAATCAATGTATTGAAGCTGAGTTGCGTTGAATAATGAAGTAGGGATTGGCCCAGAGAAATCATTTTCAGCAACTAGAAGATATTGGAGATTAGGAAGATTGAGGCCTATGTTAAGTGGAAGTGTGCCAATAAGTTGGTTGACTGGAGCTGACAAGATTTGGAGAGATGACATATTGTAAAGAGAGGAAGGTATTGTACCTGAAAATTTATTTATCCCAATTGCGAATCGTATTAAGCCTTTTAATTGGCCTATGACATTTGGAATAGTTCCCACCAAATTATTGTACGATGCAGAGAAATATTTGAGTGACGAAAGATTTCCAAAATATGGTGGAATACCTCCAGTTAGATTGTTTCCTGAAAGTTGAAGTGTTTCAAGCTTCATCAAAGAGCCTAGCTTAGCTGGAATCTTCCCTTTAAGGTTGTTCATAATAAGATTTATGAACTTGAGATTGGAGCAGTTGGACAAGCTAGATGGAATTTCCCCTTCCAACGTGTTATTGTTGAGATTGAGCTGTTGTAGTCGGTATAATTGACCGACTTCTTGTGGAATTTTGCCATAGAAGCTGTTATTTTGGAGGTTGATCAACCTAAGAAAGGTGATGTTTCCAATATCAGGTGATATGGATCCACGTAACTTATGGCCCTCTAGGTTCAAGGCCATGACTCTTTGGTGTCGATGGCCGCATGTGATTCCATGCCAGTTGCAGAAGTTCATAGAATCATTCCATGAACTCAATATGTTAAAGGGATCATGAGGTACAGATTCTTTGAATTTGAGCAAAGCCAAAAGATCAGTCTCGTTTGTTGGAGCAATGGTTGTAATGGTGGTCTGCAAGCAAAGTAGGCATGTGGAGAAGAGAAGAATCACATGAAGGTATATAGAACTAGATGATGCACACAAATTGGTTTGCTGAAGCGTCATTTGGTTTGGAGGAGAAGGAAGCTGGTGACTATGTGAAATGGAGGCTGATGAATGCATTGGGGTCAAGGGCGAAATATGCACTCATATTGAAATCGTACTCCACTAAATAGGTTAGCTTATAGTCTCGTACTAATAAAAATTCTGTATACCCCACAAATCATAATAACATGACTTTCTTTTTTTCTTTATAAAGTAACTAAGATTTAAAATAAAATAAAAATCAGATACATCTCCTACTGCCATATAATTTGATGAAATATAAAAATCAAAAATTAAATGGCTTTTCCACCATTTTCCCCCGTTCCCATACCTTTCTTTGTTTACTTTTTAAAATTTTCATCATTCTTAATTTTTAGTGGGGGGCAGATTTTCTGTCACTCTCCTACTTTCCCATTTGATTCTAATTTCTTTTCTGAATTCTTTCAATTTTTTTTTCTTATTGGCAAATGAACAATATGGGCTTAAAATATTTGAACATGTTTGTCCGCCACTCTTTCCACATTCCCATGCCTTTCACCATCTCCATCCTCCAATAATCACCACAACCAAATGGGCCTTTAAGGTTTAGGACGGAGTTTCATTTCCCCAAATGTCAGGTGAATTTTTTGTAATTTTATTTTTTTAAAATTTTTTATTAGTATTTTTATCATTTTTGAGGTTTTGGGTATTTTGGTCAAAGCAAAGCTTTCAGGGTATTTCTATCGTTTTAGGTTTTTTTTATTTTTTTATTTTTTTTTTATTTTTTGAATTATTATGGAGTTTGATTAGATATTTAGACTTTTAAGTGATTGGGAGCCATTGCAAATATGAGGATTTTGTTTTGGGTCTTAAAATCCTGAGTGAATTTGGCATAAAACCAAATCTTTGCTCTTTTAAACTATCAGTACGATGTGAGGACTATTTCCCTTTGGCCCTTGGATTCTAAACTTTATCAAAACCAAAAACAAAACAAAACAAAAAAGAGACCACAATAACCAATAATATTCGGTTGAAATGCCAATTTCCTCCTTGAATTTTGTGATAAATATATGATGAAATCCAATGTTGCTCGAGTCAGGGTCTGTTTGGTAATATTATTCTAGTAACGTTGTCTAAGTGTTGCGAAAATATATGTGGATGAAAAAAGTGTTGTGAAAATACGTGTTGTGTTGTTTAAACAACACAACCAAACAGACCTATATTTTTGTAGACTAACATGTATTGGGTTCATCAAAAATGTTCCTAGCTAATTTCTTTGTTAGCTTATTAATGAAATCTTAATTTTTCCCTCTACTTATCCAATTTATATGATTTACCCAACAATTAGGAATGTTTAATTAGGTAATTTGAGGGCATAAGAGATTTTAGATTTAATATATTTGGACAAAATTTAGGTAAATCACCTTAGGTGCTATTCCTTAGGTTCCCATTTTAAGACATAGTCATGTAGTTACTTAACTAAAAAAAATACATTTTCATCTCATGTGAAAAAATCCATATGGCAGAATCTTAAGAAGGGAACCTAAGAAATAACACCTAATTATTGTACTTAAATCTTGCCTATGTTATGTTTTTCATAAATTTCGAGGGAGAATGTCATTCCCATTAAGGGACCCCTCCAAGAAAAAAAAAAAAATACTTACGTTAAGAACCAAAGAAGTCATACATTGATCGTTCAAAGAAAGGAGATTAAACATGCCACATACAAATGCCAAATCTTTGCTCAATAGGGGTAACAAGTAGATTCCATTGATCTCTTCAAGTAGCTTATTGCACTTAGAATTTAAGTAAAAAAATTAGTTATGTTCTATGATTGTAAATAAATATTATGATACCATAAACAAGAATATGTTTTGCATGTGGCCATTAAAGAAAATTAAAGTACCTTATCCAGTAAAGTTCTTGGTCTAAATAGTCAAAAACTTTAATGAGAACAACTAAATCAATTCAAAAATCATGATTATCTAACAAAAAAGATTTTTCTTAAAAAAAATCTACTGCAAGATAATTTTTATGCGATATTCTACTTAAGCAAATTCAAAATTGAAGTATAGCATTACCTCAACTTGGATACGCTAGATAAGTCCACCTCTTTGGATCCTGGAACCAAGAAAAAGCCTTCTTTATCAAATGTATTTCTTTGGTAACTTCCTCCATATTCATTCTTTCTTATTCTGCCGACTCCATTGAACATGCAAGTCTAATTTTAAGGACCAAGACTAAGCACTTATGCTGTTAAGTTAATGATTAATAGAATCACCCAACACTGTTAACATATCCAAACAAATGCTTTAACGCATAACTCTTTTTTGATAATTTGATAATACATACTAATTTTAATTTTACATAGAATATTAAATATCATGATTTTGCAATAATAAAAATGATGAAATTTATTTTGTTTTATGTATATCACTTATTTTGTTTTCACATTAAACGTATAAATAAGAGATACAACAAATAGTTTTTTTTCCTCCGAAAATTTTTGCTTCATGGTTGAGCCATGCTACGTACACACTAGCACTGGTTTTCCTGCTCGTGTTACGGCTAACTTAAGATCCATGGCATTCCGATATCCTTTTTTTTTTCTCGTGGCCCCAGCTTTTTAATGGAGAGTTTCTGAGTACCGAACATATATATATATATAATATATATTTAGTTGTTAACTATATTAATCAATTCTCGTTTCAGTAGGGAAAAAAAAGTTGCGTGTTGATTACGACTAGTTCGTGCAAATTATTGAAATTCTATACCGCCCAATAAAACATCTACCAAGAATCTATTTTTCAATGCATAAGTGCTATGTGTGAAAGTTTGCAGGGAAGAAATGACCGTGCTAAATTATAAGTAGTAAAGCTTTCCACTCGCACTAGAATTCGCAATGGACTTTGGGAATTAGACACCTGGTAGTGGACTGTAATTCACAGGTGTGACAACGGAGCTCTCAACTCACACCCACCATGTACGTTAAACAAGCTTTGGAACTGTGTCTAGTCAAGGAAATAAGGCTGCAAAGCAACTGGCAGTAGGGTCCCAGCACCATGAATCCATGACGATGATGTAGTATATTGGGCGGAACAGTGGTAGACATCTATACCTCCCTGTATTTCGAATATTATATAGCTACTGATATGTACAACATTTAACGGGTGCTCATTAACATTTTCCTTTTTATATGTGTACCGCTCTTGAGTTGAAAAAAATAGCTTTGTTTGATACTAACATGAAGAAGATTAGAAGACTCATATTATTTTCACATTGGATATTCCACAATTTTCCAATGGGAATGGTTTGACAGTTTCACATGGGTTGCTTGGACGATGTTTAACATTGTCATAAAGTCATTGACTCACTCTGCGGATTCTGACGGAGGCGACCATAATATGGCTCCACACTTGACGTTTGAATCATGATTTTCCACCGTGTTTGACACTTCGCATGGTATTAAATTTGTCCTTGCTGCCTTGCGAAAAATGATGCGAGTAATTTCAAAAGTCTCAACTTTGAAGTCATGTTTTAACAGATTTGGGTCTAATCTTCCGCTCGATTTTCTCACCGAATGAAGAAAATGATAAATCTCTTGTAAGTCAAGCCTTTGGTTTATAAAAACACACCTAGTGAAATAAACAATACCATTCAGAAAATACTGTCTTAACCGTCAACAGAAATGTCGGCCAACATGCCATGTCGGGTTTACACACTCTCAAATGAGGTGTCCCTACCATCTCTTTAGAAAGGCTTTTATTAGGCTTAGGGTTCGAGTAATAATGATTTTCCTCACTCTCAAATGTGTTAGAAAGGAAAAATGATTTTCCTCACTCTTAAATGAGGTGTCCCTACCATCTCTTTAGAAAGGCTTTGGGTTTAGGGTCTATTTGGTTGGAAGAGTAAAAAAGTGGGAAGATGGAAAATTAGTGTGAGGATATAAAATATTTAGTTTTTCTTCGTGTGTGTTTGGTTGGAGGGATGGAAAAGTGGAAGGGTGGAAAACTCTTTTGTTTGGTTGAAAAGAAAAGTGAAAGGATAGAAAATGTAGTTTATATAAATTGACTATTATACCCTTATTACATAATAGGTAAGAAATAGATTTATTTGTACTCATTAAATAATATAAAATTTACCAACAATTATATTTTTCAATGAGAAATGTTACGCCCACAACATTTTTTGCAATACTTTCACAATAAATTATATGTGGTAAGTTATTACTGATTTTAATTTGAACGTATCACTTAAATATTTTTTTTCATCCGTATTAGTTAGTAACAACCCACTACATAAGAATTATTGTAAAAATATTATAGTAGTATTTCTCAATTTCTTATCCTTTATTTATTTATTTATTTATTTTTTTTTTTTCATTCTTACATTCCTTTTCTTTTCTTTTTTTCCCCTCTTTTTTTCTCCTCCACAGCTTTCCCTTGTCTCTATCTTCACTTTTCTTTTTATCTTCACTTGTCTGGAGCTTTATCCTCTTGTCTTCACTTTTCTTTTTTCTTTTCTTCTCCTTTTCTTCTCTAGCACTTCGTCTAGAGCTTTATCTTCAATCTTCACTTTTCTTTTTTCTTTTCTTCTCTAGCACTACGTCTACTCTAGAGCATTCAAGAAGCACCACTGCATGTCCTCTTCCCACTAAGTAGGGCTGTCCACCAGAAATCGAAAATTGACCCACCCACCCAAACTACCTGGGCCGACCCGACACCGGCGACGGTTGGCGGCAGGTCTTCACCATGAAAAACCGATTTAGACAGGTCGGATGGTGGGTTTTCTTCTCGAAAACCCGATGAACCCGATCCGATCGACAAAACTCGTGAAAGAAGACTGGATCTACCTAGATCCTCTCAGATCTGGTGAAGATTTGGTAATTTTTTGTTAGATTTGGCGATGAGATGGAATATTTTTCTCAAATTTGGGCTTGAGGTGGCATTTAATGCTTCGATCCTGTGGTTGTCACACAAATCTGAAGAAAAATCAATAGATCCGGCGAAAATCCGGCGATGAGATGGAAGTTCTCATTCAAATCTGGGCTTGAGGTGGTCTTTCTTGCTTCGATCTTACGGTTGTCGCATAGATCCGAAGGTAAATCAACAGATCCGGTGAAGATCCAGTGAGATGTGGCGAAGATTTAATGATTTCCAGCGAAGAATCGGCGAAGATCTGGAGGTTGAAACTCACTTCGACTTCGACTGACCCGACCGTTGTCCACCGGAGCCTGATTCGACTCGACTAGAGGTTGTCGGCGGTCGGCAGCGGGTCATTCAACCTCCCACCCAATGTGAGCAGGTCAGTTCAGGGTTGGGCACAAACCCGACCTGGATTGACCCATGGACCCCCCTACCATCGAGACTCAGATGGGTTAGCTATGCCTTTTTTTTTATTTTTTTTTTTTTTTTTTTTTTTCTGTTCTAATTTGATTAGTTTTAAAATTTTGGATTTTTTTTAAAAAAAATAACTATAAAACCCAAACTAGATTATTAGTTAGGCAATGTTTGAAACTATTTTTGTTTATCACAATTCAAGTCCAGAGGAGTTGATTTCGTTTGAAAATGCACTTGGAAATTGAGTGTCTTATACTTGAGTTTGAAACTCGAGTGTAAACGAAAATATTTTCAAACCTTGCCTTACTAATAAAATAGTTTGAGGGATTTGGTTATTTTTTAATAAAATCCTAAAATTTTGACTTGAGTTTGTATTTTGATTGAGAGCTCCATCAATTTTGTGCTTCATCGGCGAGCTCTCTCTCTCTCTCTCTCTCTCTCTCTCTTTTACTTGATTCCAGACGGCATTATGGTAAAAGTGCCGGGAGAGCATTTTTTCTTTAGGCTTTTCCTCCTGATTTGGGAGGAAAAAATTTGTGAGCCCGGGAGAAAAAATTTTCTCTCGAGTTTTCCTTTCTATTTTCTCTCTTTTGTCAAACAATGGAAAATAATGTTTTCCACTCTATTTTTCTCCTTATGTTTTCCATCCTTCCTAAATTCACCCCAACCAAACACAGTGTTAGGGTTCAAGTAATAATTCAGCAACAATAGTGTCATTTGGGATGTTTTATGTTTGTAATTTAAATCTCATCTTTCCCTTATCTTTTATAGTTTTTATGCCATACACGATATCAATCATACTTAATTACTCTAAGCTTTTGTTTGATTGGATGATAGAAAAGATTTAGTTTTACTTTATGTGTGTTTGGTTGGAGGATGGAAAAATATTAGAGAAATAGAAAATTATTTTGTTTAATTGAGAAGAAAATTGAGAGGATAAAAAATGTAGTTTGTATAAATTTACTTTCATGCCCTTATTATATTAAAAAAAAATAGTTTAAAAGAATAAAAATCTATTGGGAAATTTAAACAACAGTTGATAGAATTAACCAATTTTAAGTCAAGTGATTAATTAGGAAAATTATGAATAGTCATTGGTTAAACAAACAAACATTAATATCATGCATAGCATAATAGTAAATAAGGCAAGATATGATAACCTAAAAAAACCAAATAAATAAACTAGTTTCATAATTAAAAAAAAAAAAAATTCTAGGGGAAAACCTTCCCAATAAGCAATCCACTATAGTAAAGAGAAGTTTAAAATCTAATACAAAACATTTGTGTCTAAATTTTACAATATCAGTAGATGAACTTATAGTAAAAACTTTCTACTGCTCCAAAACATCTAAACTTTTCAATATATGAATACTCCACGGCTGATGCACTCATAATTTGACAATGTACAAAGTTTCATATTATTTAAAATTTTTTAAATGATGTAATACTGACTATACTTTTAAATTTATAATATTTGAACGGTTTTAGACCCCTTAAACCAACCAGATTAACTTAGTTAATTAGCCAAGTAATTAACTTAGTCAAATTATGCAATTCTAGGTTATCACAAACATACAATCATATAAAAAAATATAAAGTAGTGGAAATATAAATAACATATTGATATGATCACCCAGGAAACCACACGATAAAACCTGGGGGGGATTTGACCAAACTATCCTCAAGGTAAACTGAATCCACTGTACAAAAGAATCGAAGTTCATACAAAAGGACTTACAAGCTCCCCGCTTGACTTCATAATGCTACTCATCAGTAAAACTTACTGACATGACCATGTGCAAACTCCGAATCCACGGACTCCTTCTTTCTTGAATTCTCCAATCAGCTACAAACACTCACACTTGTTATTCTTTAAACTCCAATGGCAGCAACCAAGTTGATCATCAAGATGTTGTTATTATCTCTACCTTGAAAACCCTAAGTTTATGTGAAGGAAAGCTCCTCAATGATCTCACAGGAGATTCACACAAACTGTAATGTATGAGCAACAATACAACAAGGCAACTCATCAAAACGTGGCTAGATTTTTTCCTTTTATACCTAGGATAAAAATAGAAAACCCAAAACATTTAATAAGTTAGGGTTGAGTTGGAAAATTCTGTAGAAAAACATTCTAGCTGACTTTCGATCGATCGAGCCTAGCCGAAATGCACTAATGCATCTGCAGCCTCTCGATTCCAACTTTACATAAAATATATAACTTTGAGCAAGCCTAAACAATACTAAACATATTGTTTTGATCATGGTTTGCCAACATTACACATTAGAGTTCTAAATACATAAATTCCTAAATCTTTAGAAGCTAACAATATTTAACATGAATCACAAGTGAATCCATTTGAAATGGAAATGATCCTAAAACGTTAGTCGATAGTTAGAGGAAAAACACAAGTTAGCTTGAGATCATTCAAATCAAGATATGAGGTGATTTTTATTGAATTTAGTATCATAAAACATAAATGATGAATGGTCACAAAATATGTAAAGAATTTTGTGGTTTAGTACCACTATTTTCTATTTTAATCTTTTTTTTTTATTAGAGATATTCTATTTTAATCAAAATGAATAAATATTATTTACTTATCTATCTATACAATATTTAAAAGATGAAGTATATTATTTATTATTTTTAGTATTATTTAAAGCCACATTAATGTAGTATTTCAGCCCATTTCGATATAATTTGGTCTAGTTCGATACATTTTGAACTGATTGAATCTTAAATTAATTCTTTTTGTAGGTTGCCTTTTCAGTTTTTGGCTTGAAATTATATATATATATATATATTCCATCTTAATTTTAGGTTGAAAAGTACAAAATTTTGTTCTATTTAGACCAAACTTTTTAGTTTTTGGCTAAAAAAAACATACAAAAAAAATAAACATTATTAAAAATTAGAGAAATGGACCCTAAAAATGTAATAAAAATGATAAATAATGATTAGAAAAATGGACCCTAGTCGTGTGAGTTTGTGACTAGTCAAAATAACAATTGGAGTAAAAATAATGTATTTATATGAATATTTAAATTCAGTTAAAATATTCCATATTCATACAAATCTAAAAAGATTGGTTTAGTGATTCTCAATACTCATTCAATTTATATGATCTTAGATTCAAATTTGGGCAACTCTTAGGAACTTTTTATTGTAATTACTCAATGTGTAGAAGACAGGACACACCCGAAAAGACTAGTAAAATGCTCTAAAAATTTTGGAACATAAATTTTTTATTTTTTTTTATTTTAGACCCCAATCTTCCAAGAATTTTGCTACCAAAGTTCACGATCACGTCTCTAACATTCTTTGGCCAGAGATTGCCCATGCTTACCTTTGGTCTTCCTTTCATACTTTTTAAATGCCTTATTAACAATGTTATTAAAATTAAGAAAAAAAAATAGTGAGAGAGTTTATGGATACAATTTTTATCATATCTTTGATCTAGTTAACTATGAGTGGCGAAAAAAAATGTGATGGACTTAAATATGAAGTGATTGTCCTCTACTCACATTTGACCACTTAAAAAGTTTTGATACAATTTTTGATCCTAGAAGAACAAAAAATTAAAAAAAGAGAGGAGAAATTACGTCAACTTCCATGTAAGGAAACAGTGGTGACCCCTTATGTTCTGTAGAAATGCTATTATTCTTCAAACACATTTTTTTTTTTTTTTTTTTTTGAGGGGGATATTCTTCAAACTTGTATAAGCATAATGTATAACGAAATCTTTATCATATTATAAAAGAGGTAACCCATGATTCTCTTTTATTATTATTATTCAAGGCAAAAGGGGGGCTTACACCCATCTTTAGCACCTGCGAGTTGGTGAGAAAATAGATTTTTATGGCTCATTCCACACACAATAAGCAACCCCAAGAGGCTAAATTATAGGAGAGGAAATTAAAGTTCCTACTAACAAAATGGAAATCCAAACAAGTCAAAGGGATGAACTATAAAGAACTAAGAACCAAAGAATTGTTCAAACAAATGAGATTAAACAAGCACGCCATGCACAAATGCCAAATCTTTGCTCAACAACGGTAACAAGTAGATTTCAGTGGTGACCTCTTGGAGTAATTCTTAGGTATTTCTAGAGTATGGTGATCTGCTCCTTGCTCTTACATTTATGTTGGATCTCACTAATTAAATTTATGATAGGGTTTATCATAAATATGAGAGGGGGAAGCACTTCATCATCATACTCTAGGAGTGCCTAATAATTTTATGATATTTTCATGTAATTTATTGCACCTAGAATTTAAGTAAAAATTTAGATATATTCTTCGATTATAAGTAAATATCCTGATACCCAAAACAAGAACACGTTTTGTAGGCTTAAAAAAAAAAAAAAAAAAAAACAAATATTCTATTTATACAAAAAACTTTACTGAAAAGTTTCTGCCTAAACTTTTTAGTTATGTAACATCTTTTGAAATTCAAATTTGCTGTAGTAAAAATTTAGATATATTCTTCGATTATAAGTAAATATCCTGATACCCAAAACAAGAACACGTTTTGTAGGCTTAAAAAAAAAAAAAAAAAAAAACAAATATTCTATTTATACAAAAAACTTTACTGAAAAGTTTCTGCCTAAACTTTTTAGTTATGTAACATCTTTTGAAATTCAAATTTGCTGTACTCGAGTTCCAAGTGAAATTTGAGTTTACCAAACTCAAGTTTGACATAATGCTTGAAACTGTTTTAGTTATGTAGCACTTTTTTGCTATAATACTTGGAACTGGTAAACTCGAGTTTTATTTAACTAAATAAGTTTGAGTGGAGACTTCTTAGTAAATTTTTTTTGTTGTTGTAATAATAGAATATTTTGGCAAAAAAAGCATGTTTTGCTTGAGGCCAATGAAAAGTAAATGAAAACTAAAGTACCTTATCCATTAAAGTTCTTGGTCTAAATAGTCAAAATATTTAGTGAGAACAGCGAAATCAATTGAACAATCATGATTCCCATAAAAAAAAAAAAAATGAACTATCCTAATTATTTAACAAAAAAGATTTAAAAAAAAAAAAAAAATCTACGCTTGTGTTTATGGAAAATTAATTGAAACAAAAAAAGAAAATATGTATATAAAAAAAACATATAATGACTAGTAATTATTTTACGAAATAATTGTCATGTGATATTCTACTTAACCGAATTCAAAATTGAAATATAGCTTTACCTCAACTTGGATTCTACTAAATAAGTCCACCTCTGTGGATCCTAAAACCAAGAAAACCTTCTTCTTCTTTTTTATATCTAATGTGATTCTTTAATAACTTCCTTCATATTCATTCTTTCTTTTGGCAACTCTACTGAACAAACAAGTCCAATTTTAAGGATAGAAACTAAGCACTTTTGCACATTGGCATCAATTTGGCATAGGTTCACAATTTCATGAGTTTCTCTACCTTTTTGAATTTCATTTTCGCTGTTATCTTCTCTAGCCAATGTTGATGTTAGTGTTTCTTCAACTTCTCTTAGTAGAAGGATTGGGTCTACAATTTGAACAAGTCGATCTGGTAGCCCCATCTTAGCAAACTTACGAAGATTGAGACCATTTTTATACATTTCATCAATGGTTCTCTTCCCCAAGAACATCTCTAGTAGAAATATTTCGTAGCTATACACGTCTCCCTCTGTTGAAGTCTCACCACCCATACCATACTCTACACATCTGTATTCTATATATATTTAAAAGCTGAAGCGTATTATTTATTATTGCTATACTTTTGTTCATCCACATCAGTGGACACATCATCTACCTATTTTTCACTTCTCCCCAGTACTTCCAACCATAACTTTTCTTTTACAATTTTATCTCTCCACTACTCTCAACCTTAATGTCACTCCTCATCTATCTCTTCCTCTTTCTTTTATTTTGACTCTTCTTATTTCTATTCTATTAGTATAAATATGACATTCTCTATCCCATTCTATACATATTTTCTCACATGAAAAAGGTTATTACTCACTCACTCACTCTCTCTCTCTGTCTCTCTCTCTCTCTCTCTCTCTCTCTCTCATGTTTTATTTTTGTGTGAATTTTTTATTTTTTGTATCTCTACTTTATATTGATGTATTTATGTGTCCCTTAGTATTTTACTCTAGGTTGCAATTTGGTTTTATGTTTTTAAGTTATTATCTTTTTTTCTTTCCTATAACTGTTAAATTGTATTTTATTGCATATAAATACAGTTTACAAGAAAATAATGTTATTCTATTATATATCATGGCTTTAATAATTTGGTGTTTGACTTATAACTATATTTTTTTATTTGATGCTTCTTTTTCTCATTTTATTTTCTATTACTCTCCCGAAAAAGGTGATTACTCTCTCTCTCTCTTTGTGTGTATATATGTATATATATTCTTTTTCACAACTTCACTTTAGGTTGATGAATCATTGTATTTTTTTTTATATAATACTATTTTGGATTAATACGATTTGGTAGTGTGTTTGATTTTTTAAATTTTCCGTCACAACTCACAAGTCTTCTCTCTCCCTCTTTTAGCATCTGTTTGATTTTTTTTTTTTTTTTTTGACATAATACTTAATTAGTTATTTGGCTTTTGAAGGTGCTGAAAGCTTCTACCAATGGATGTAATCCACAAATCCACTGAAGAACCTATAAATTCTAATTCCAAAGACAAAAATAGATTTATAAATAAGCAAGAGAGTCATAGTCACTATATTAAAGAAAAATTCTAATTAACAATTATTAGCAAATTAATAGAAATTAAAAATTATTAATAAAAGTTGCTCTGGAGGATTTTTTTTTTTTTGAGAACAAATTCGTTACTCATTCATTAATATGTAAGAGATCATGATGCAAAGCATCTATAGTAGGTATGGGCTAATCTTCCATCCAATACATATCCTCCACAATATTCCTAGCAAATCTAGCTAAAGAATGAGCACCATATTTCCTTCATTTTTAACACAACTAAAACCAACAGACTGTCTACCCGAAATAAAATGTCTAATGTCATCCACAATATGGCCAAAGAAAGAATTATTAGGGATAGAACTTGAAATTGCTCTCATCACATTTGGGTTATCACCCTCAATTAATAGATTTTGGAACCTGGCCTTTCTAGCAAATTCCAAGGCCTTTTGACATGCCAAAGCTTCTGCGTCATTGCTATTATGCACACATTCCACCCTTGCTGCCATTCTAGCCATCACCTCACCATCTGAGTTTCGAATGATCGCGCCAACTCCAGAACAATTCAGGTTCGAGAATACCGCTGCATCAAAGTTCAGCTTATAGACATCCTGTGGCAGAGGCTTCCAATAGTTGCTGTCTGTTGTCGCACTTGAGATCCTCAAATTCATTTGAACTTTTTTATATTCTTCTAGTAGTTCAGCTACACAATTTGTCAACCACCATGGGTTCTTCATTTGTCCTCCATGCACCACCACATTACGTTGATTCCATATGAGGCAAGCTTGTACAAGGAAGAGCTCGAACTCGATTGTTGATAGTCTGTCCAACAAAGCTATAAATAGCTGCAAAAAATCAAAATGGTTAGTCTGAAATTTCTGCAGCATGTGGAGACTCCCTGCCCAAGTATCTTGGGCTACACCATAACCCCATATGGCGTGTAATGCATCCTCAAGTAACCTTTTACAACAATGGCACAAAGAATTTGAAATAATTTTGCAATTTGCATGATTCACCCGAGTTGGAAGGATGTCATGGCAAGCTCTCCAGCCAAAGATTTTTATTCTCCCGGTATCTTTAACTTCCATAAAGCACCCCACACATCCACTTCTATTTGATGCTTCAGCCCAAACCTTATTCCTCAATACCTATTGTGCTACATGGTACCCAGACTGAACAAGTTACTCACTCGTTCTATTATGCAACTAAACCATACTATCCTCCACAACCCGTCTGCTTAAGGGAATTTTGTAGATTACCTCGGCTTCATCTCTATTAAACTTGGCCGTTAAGAGATCTCTCCTCCACCAGTGAAGATCCTAATCAATAAGGTCTGACACTTTCCATCCCTCCTCTATATCATTCATTGGGTGTAGCAATTTATTAGAAGGGTAATTTGCAATCCACTCATCATTTGTGTCATCAATGGACTCACCATTTCCCACTTTCCAATAACACCCACTCCTCAAAATTGGCAAGGCAGCCATTATGCTCTTCCAAACAAAAGAGCTGTCATGTGAATCATGCACATAAAGAAAATTGCATTGGGGGAAATATCTAGCTTTGAAACATTAAAATAGCAAAGACTGTTGATATTTCAGCAACCTCCAAACTTGCTTTGCTAACATAGCAAGATTAAAATACCTCAAATCTCGAAAACCCATTCCCCCTTCCTTCTTTGGTTGAGTTAAGCTATCCCAACTCTTCTAATGAATTTTCTTATCATTTTCGACTTGCCCCCACCAAAATTTAGTGCACAAGGAATTTAGTTCATCACATAACTTCACCGATAATTGAAATACTCCCATGGTATAAGTAGGAATAGCTTGGGCAATTGCCTTGATAAGTACTTCCTTCCTTGCATTGGATAACATTTTCCCTTTCCAACCCTGCAACTTTTTCCAAACTTTATCCTTCAAAAAAGAAAAAGTTTGGTATTTTGCTTGACCCACCAACATAGGAAGACCCAAATAAGACTCAAAACGCTCCACCTTTTTCACTCCTAAAAGTGATACAATCTCATCCCTTTGGCTACCACGAGTAATGCTACTAAAGTATACTGATGATTTCTCCATATTGGCCAGAAGCATTAGCATAAATCTGTAGCACTTCATTGATCACCCCAACCTCTCTAGTAGAAGCTTGACAAAAAAGAATGGAATCATTTGCAAACATTAGATAGGAGATTAATGGCGCCCCTCTACATATAGTGATACCTTTGATCCGCCTATCCAACTTAGCCTTTTCCAGTAATGAAGTGAACCCCTCAGCACACAATAGAAACAAGTATAGTGATAATGGATCACCTTGACGGAGCCCCCTAGATGGGTTGATATTGCCATATGGCTTCCCATTAATGAGAATGGAAGAAAAGGAGTAATACACCCCATCACCCAATTAATCCAAGCCACTGGAAAGCCCAACTTATCCATTATACCCTACAAGAACTGCTACTCAACATGGTCATATGCTTTGTTAATGTCAAGCTTCAAAGCCATGACACTTTTTTTGCCTTTTTTTCGAGAATGCATAGTGAGTAAAGTTTCATACGCCACCAATACATTGTCTGTGATGAGCTTTCCTGGAACAAAAGCACTTTGTGTAGGAGATATAATACTTGGGAGGACTTGTTTCAACCTGTTTGCCAAAACTTTGGAGATAATCTTGTAAATAACATTACATAAACTAATGGGTCGGAAATTAGACATTTTCTCAAGGGACTTTATTTTTGGCATCAACACAATATGGGTATGATTTATAGCAGGCACCATGATACCAGAATTAAAATAATCCAGCATAGCATTAACTATAGAAGTACCCACTACATGCCAAAATTTTTAGAAAAAAAGTGCATTCATACCATCAAGGCTAGGTGCCTTAGTTGGTCCCATTTGAAATAGTGTAGCCTTGATCTCTTCAGCTATAAATTCACTAGTTAGAGTTTGTTGCATTTCTGGGGTCAGCTTGTAGGGCACAATACTGAGGCAATCATCAATCTAGGGGCATGTACCTACATGAAACAAGCTGTCAAAGTAATCAGCCACCACCACAGCTATTTCTTCTTCTTCCTCCATCCAGGCACCATTCGGATTTTTTTTTATTTTCTGGATGTGATTTCTCCTTCTACGTTGTGAGGCCTTTGAATGGAAAAATTTTGTGTTCTTGTCTCCATGTTTTAGCCAAGCCACTCTAGATCTCTGAGCCCAACAAAATTCCCTTTTCAATAGTAAATCATCCAATGTATTGCTTATCCCCAAAAATTCAGCCCTTGACACTTTAGTAGTCTCCACCATATTTAACACTTCCAATCTTTTCTGAAGCTGTTTTATCTCCTTAGTCTTCGGGTTTGTTTTAGCTGAGCCCCAAGCCTTTAAAACTTCATTACAATTTTTTATTTTATGTTGCACCTGCTCTAACCTGTGGCCATCAACCTCACTAGACAGCCATGCATTCGAGACTACTTCTTCACACTCCTCCCAAAGCAACCAATTTTCCTTGAACTTAAATCCTTTCTTACCCCTTCTTGGTTTCAGCTGTTGTGTATGGAGAACAATAGGTAGATGGTCGGACTCATGAGGGGGGAGATGAGTTACAGAGCACAACTGAGACTTGTCTCGCCAACCTTTCGTTGCAACAGCTCTATCAAGCCTGAGTTTTGTGTTTGCATCCCTTGGTCTATTGTTATTCCAAGTGACAATTCCCAGGATTTAAAACCCAAATCCTCCAAGTGACAATATTCCAATGCAGCCCGGAATGCATCTATTTGACTCATTTGAGGTTGTCTCTTACTAAGCTTTTCTGTAGATTGAGTAATTGCATTAAAGTCACCAATGCACATCCAAGGTCCTCCTACAAATTTTTTAAGGTGTTGTAACAATTCCCAGGACTTATATCGTAGATTAGCTTCTGGCCAACCATATAAACATGTCAGCCACCACTCGAAACCATCTTCTTCCTTTACTTGCACAAGGATATGATTAGCTGTGAAATTTATTAAATCCAGATCTATACCTTCTTTCCAAATCAAGGCCAACCTGCCACCAATATTAGGATTTTTAACAAAGATCCTATGCGGATATGGCAATTCACCATACAACCTATTAAACCCTTCCTTATCTAATCTTGTTTCCATCAAAAAACACACATTGGGAGCTTGTTCCCTCACAATCTTGCGAAGGCTTCGACCTGTCCAAGGGTTCCCAAGACTTTGGCATTTCCAACTTAAGAGTTTCATTGCTCTCGGCAAGGTTGATCGTCCACCCTCGCCGATACATCTGCATCATTTGAAATTAACTTCTCATGCTTAGCTTTCTAAACTTCCTCCTCTGTATGTGAGAGGGAAAGGTTAGAGTTCTGCTCACTAACTCTTTTCCCTAATATTGGACCCTCTATTGCTTTTGTAATACTACCGAGCACATAATTCATACATATAATTTTGCCCATGCTGCCCCTGCAACCCATGTAGCCCGTCTACTTGTTCAGCTTGTATCTTATCCAATATTGGTTGTGAATTGCTCACTGCCATGTCCACAACAGAAGGAGTTGTCTTACGTTTATCCACCACCTCTCTAGATAACGGATTGTCATCAACTTCCTCCACACATTTTTCTCGGAATGCATCATCTGAGACTTCATGTGTATCCCTTGATTCTCAGCCTGATCATCATACTGAGAGAAATCGTCTCATAGATTCTCAGACTTCGATGCACCCGTCTCCTCTTCTGTAACTTCCTTTTGTGGTGGCGATCTCAAACGTCCGCTAGCCACCTTCAACCAATCTCCATATTGATACGCTATTTCCCCACCATTTTTCTACATAGCATAGTGACTTGCACAATGTTGTAAATCATGGCCAAGTAACCCATAGTAATGACAGAAAATCGGTAACCTTTCATACTTAAATTTCACCCATGTGCACACACCCCCTGAATCTGCAATAAACCCTCCACGCCTCAAAGGCTTCGAAATATGCAGTGCAACTCGGACCCTCATAAATAGATTTTTCACGTCTTGTCTAACGCATAAAAGCCATTCGACCTAATCGTGGTGGTGAATACCTTCTTGGGGATTTCAAGGATTACTTAACTCAAAATGAGATTATATCCCAATTGGCTGCATTTGGAACTCCCCAACAGAATGGTGTAGCAGAAAGAAGGAATATGACTCTTTTAGAAATGATTAGGTCCATGATGAGTTACTCAACTTTACCTATTTCTTTTTAGGGTTATGCCTTAAATATAGCAATACATCTTTTGAATTTAGTTCCGTCAAAATTTGTTTCCAAAACACCCATGGAATTGTGGAGGGGGCGTAAGCCTAGTATAAAATATCTCCACATTTGGGGTTGTCCTGCACATGTGTTAAAAGGGAAGCCTGATAAATTAGAACCAAAATCAGAAGTGTGTTTGCTTGTAGGTTATCCAAAAGAAACTAGGGGTTATTTATTCTATAGTTGTAAAGATAACAAAGTTTTTGTTAGTACAAATGCTAAATTCTTGGAAAATGACTATATGAATAATTTTACTCCTAGAAGTAGAGTTGTGTTGGCTGAAATGAATGAACCTGTAAATGAACAACCAATGGATAAAACTAGGGATGATGTGGCTGTATTAGATACACCACAAGATACTACTCATGACATGTTTAGTACACAGGTGCCTTGTCGTTGTGGGAGAGTTGTTCGGCCTCCTATAAGATTCATAGGTTTGGGAGAAACTTATGAAACTATCTCAAAAGAGGTTGAATCGGATCCCTACACTTATAAAGAGGCAATGAATGATATAGATGCACATCATTGGGTCTAAGCTATGAAATCTGAATTAGATTCCATGTATTCCAATCAAGTATGGGATCTTGTAAAAGCGCCTAACGGCATAGCCCCAAGGAGGAGTAGTAGTGCAGCACTACAAAGTAGTCAAGTAGTGCTTGAGAAGCACTATATAAATATACATAATGGATGTTGGATAGTATACAGTTGATACACTACACAACTACATATTTTTCACAAAAAATGGAGGCAGTCTAGTCTAATAATTTTCAAGTGTTCAGTACTTGTGTTGTTATGTGTGCATCTAGTAAACAAAAATAAAGGAGAGAGTAGCAAAGAAGCATTAAGCTAGCAACCAGCAACCAGTAGTAGCCCAAGCACCCAAACACTCCCAATTTGGTCCTTTCCATGATTAAATTAGCAATTTAAACACCAAAAATTTCAATCCCCAAAAAATAATGATAAGTAGAAAGTGAAAAACAATACATGACAACTAACACCATTACAAACAGCATCCAACAAACATAAGTAAATCACATAAAATTTTTAAGCTATCTTAGGTAGCTAAGTCCAAAAAACAACCCCACTTCCAAATCAGTCTAGAATAGAATCTGTACCCACAGTGGGTTTTGGTGCAAGCACTAAAAGGAAAAAAAAAAAAGAAAAAAAAAACAAAACAAATTGTATATAAATAATAACTCACAAATAAATAAACAACCAAAAAAAAAAAAAAAATTTAACGAGAAGATTGGTAGGGAAACCATGGTGATGCTCTCTCAAGATGAGTTAGGAGCCTTTTGTTTAATCATAATTCATAAGCTGACAAATGTAATATTATTCCTTTTTCATTATTCCATTCTTTCCCTGGCTCTGGTTATATTGGAGTAAAAACATACCATTTCCGTGAATATTAAGTGAGTAAATTTAAAGCCTCGTCAAACTTGTTTGGTGTGATGCAACTGAAACTGAAATTGAACTCAAATCATAATTGAACTCGTGGGAGTTATACTTGATGAATTTCCATAAGTGTATAATTTGTTTTTAAAAATTTGTTGAAGGTAATTTTTTTTTCCTAAAATAATTTTTCATCTTTCTATCTCTACCGATATATCATTTTATTATTTTTGGTGTAGTGTTTGATTGATATTTTTCCTTTATGAGTTGGTCCATATTCTTTGAAATTATGTTATAGTGTGTTATGTTTTTCTAATTTATTTATTTTTATTTATTTATTTATTTCCTCATTCTCTTAAAGGAGTTATCATGATATTAAATCTCATACCAAAATTAATTTTAATATTACTCAAATAATTAATAGACACATTTAAATGTATATTGAGTATTATGTTTTAATATAAGTTCAGATTTTCACTTCTAAAATAACTAAATATTAACTCAAACAAAAATTAAATTAAAATTATAAGAGGGAGAGAGACTATTTGTGTAGGGTACTAAAAAATACAACCCCAAAATGCATTAACTCAAAATAAAATTATAAAAATACAAAGTGATTCTTCAACCTAAAATGGAGTTGTAAGAAATAATAAAAAATCAAGAGAGAGAATATTCATTTTTCAGGAGAGTTTGGGAGAGATAATAACAAATTTATAGAAAATTAGATGAGAAGAAAAAGAGTTAAAAAGATATAGTATTAAACATCAAATTATCATAGTCATGCTATGTAATAGAATAATACTATATTCATATATACTATTCTTATAATGTACTCCCTCCATTCCAAAATGTTTGGCATGTATTTCATTTTGAAATATCCCAAAATTATGTCCTGCTTGAAAAGTTAAACACCATTAATTTATTATCATTCCCTTTATGCCCTCAATTGATTTGTGGGAGTATTTTTTTTTAATTAAAAAAATTTTAAATCCTAAATTTTGAAATCCATTATATATGCCATATTTATTCAAATAATAATAAATAAAAAAACCTTTAGAGATAAGGCAGTTAATGATAAATTTCATTAATGGTAATTTAGGAAATTTCTAACACTTTTTTTTTTTCAAAGATAAAGCAGTTAATGATGTTTCTCTAAATAATTCGATTTTTTCTAGCTAGGCCAAACAATTTGAGATGGAGAGAGTTATAGGATAACATCTATGAAATCAAATAAAAGAAAAAAAATAACTTAAAAGCACAAAATTAAATCATATCAACACAAAGTAGAGTTCTAAAAAACACAAAAATTAATCAACCTAAAGTAGAGATGTAAGATAAAAAATAAAAAAAAAAAACCCAAAAAATGAAAAAAAAATAGAGAGAGAGAGAGAGAGAGTTGGAAATATGTGGATGATGTGGTTGTTGAAGTGGTTCAACAAGAGCGTAGTAACAATAAATGCTGCGTTTCAGCTTTTAGATATACTAATCATAGACCCGTATGATGCATGGGAAAATTTGATATAATTATTTTTTATTAGATAATTATTGAATTAATATATTAGATTGTATATTTTAAAAAATGTTAATGTGCTATTTGAAATTATGTTTTAAATTAGAAGTTTTTTGTAGTGTAGCAAAATATATTTTATAGTCAAGTGTTATATTTAGTGAGATATGTATGAAAACACAATGCAATATTTTTTTTTTTTAATTTTTTTTATTTTAAATTGATAGTGTGAGAATTATTAGACCAAGTTGTAACTATGTATACTTTGTTTATTGCTATAGAGATGTATGTGATTCAACTCTTATAGGTATATTTTTCTCCAAAACATAGATTCACATCTCTTTCTTCCTCACAATTGAAACTAAGTGAAAAAATCAATAAAGATAACTACGCAATAGATCAATATCAATAAATCATATATCACAAAGTGGAAATATAAAATAAATAAAATGCAAAAAGAAAAATTTCCTTAAGTATCCATACATGAAAACATTATTAGCATAATGATACTTTCAAGTAAATTATATTTTATCTTATTTTCTTTTTAGCATTTTTAGTAAAGATGATCAACTAAGCAAAGTAAAAACTTACCAAGAAAGTTCAAATTAACTAATAATTTGATGGGGGAGATGCTAATTATTTTTAATAAAATGACCAAAATAAAAATAACAAATAGATTTGATAAAAACACATAATATTTCTAAAAGAAATTTTGCCAAACACAAGGGATGCAACAGTACAAATTTATTACACTGAATTTGAACACACATTTTGAAATTTTTCAAAAAAATCAAGGGTGTTATTGTCGTTTGAATATGACCCATCAAGATACCCAAAATTTGGATTCCACCTATGCACCGATATAAGGGCGTAAAATAGGAAGTCAAACATTTTGTTGACAAATTCGGTTTTAAATATTTTTCCTAGAGCGTGAGGTCAATCCATAAAAAATCAAATTTTGGGTAAAAATGTGTTAGTAGCTAGTTATTCACGAGACTTAATCGGTTTAAAAATGTGTCGAATACTAACTTTTGTTCACCATTTTGACAATAAACTTTGAACGATAAGAAATTCCTAGACGCGGTCTCAATGTTTTAGAAAGTAGACATCCTAGCTTGAATTTGAACACAAATTTTAAATTTTTTTGAAAAAAATAAAGAGAGTTTTTGTCGTTTGCATATGGCCCATCTAGCTACCCGAAATTCAAATTNTCAATGTTTTAGAAAGTAGACATCCTAGCTTGAATTTGAACACAAATTTTAAATTTTTTGAAAAAAATAAAGAGAGTTTTTGTCGTTTGCATATGGCCCATCTAGCTACCCGAAATTCAAATTCCACCTATGCGCCGATAGAAGGGCGTAAAACTGGAAGTTGAACATTCTGATGACAAATTTGGTTTTAAAATATTTTTCCTATGGCACGAGTTTAATCCATAAAAATCAAATTTTGGATAAAAATATGTGTTAGTAGCTAGTCCTTCACGAGACTTAATCGCTTAGAAAACATGCTGAAAATTGCCTTTGTTCATTGTTTTTGACTGTAAACTATTAACGATAAGGAATTTGTAAACGTGGTCTAAATCCTTTGACATCTCGAGCTTAAATTTGAACACAAATTTTGAATTTCTTCGACAAAAATCAAGAGAGTTATTGTTGTTTGAATATGGCCCATTTAGCTAACTGAAATTTTGATTCCGCCTATGTGTTGATAGAAGGGCGTAAAACTAAAAGTCGAACGTTTAGCTGACAAATTCGGTTTTAAAATATTTTTCCTATAGTACGAGGTCAGTTCATAAAAACTCAAAATTTGGGTTAAAATATGTGCTAGTAGCTAGTTATTCATGAGGCTTAATCACTTTGAAAATGTGTTGAAAACTGACATTTGTTCACTGTTTTGACAATAAAATTTGAACGATAAGGAATTTGCAAACGTGGTCTAAATAATATAGAAAGTAGACATCCAAATCTTGAATTTGAACACAAATTTTGATTTTTTTTTGTCACAAATCATGACAGTTTTTATTGTCCGAATATGGCCCATTTGGCTACTTGAAATTCGAATTCCACCAATGCACCGATAGAAGGACGTAAAACTGGAAGTCGAACGTTCCGTTGACAAATTTAGTTTTAAAATATATTTCCTATAGCACGAGGTCAATCCATAAAAAATAAATTTTGGGTAAATATATGTGTTAGTAGCTAGTTATTCATGAGACTTAATCACTTTGAAAATGTGTTGAAAACTGACATTTGTTCACTGTTTTGACAACAAACTATGAATGATAAAGAATTCATAAACAAGGTCTTAGTATTTTAGAAATTAGACATCCCTAGCTTGAATTTGAACACAAATTTTGAATTTTTTCAACAATAATCAAGAGAGTTATTGTTGTTTGAATATGGGCCATCTAGCTACCCGACATTTGGATTTCACCTATGTGCCGATAGAAGGGCGGAAAACTGGAAGTCGAATGTTCTGTTGACAAATTTGGTTACAAAATATTTTTGAAAATGTGTTGAAAACTGACCTTTGTTCACCGTTTTGACAATAAACTATGAATGATAACGAATTCATAAACAAGGTCTTGGTATTTTAGAAAGTAGACATACAAGTCTGCCGTAGGATACCGTTCTTTGGCAGGATGGCTTTGGTAGATGAAGATAAATTGGGTCCAACGCCCTTTTGATCCAATTAACATTATTTGGCCCACAAAGGCCCAAATCCTTTTGTATAAAAAAGATAGGTGTGAGAACTGATATGAAAAGGAACAATGAAAGTAAACAAGGAGCAGCAGGAATTGCGTGAAGGAAGAGTCAAACTAAAGGAAATGACAAATGCAGCAGGAAACGTGTGAAGAAATAAGACAAAAACACGCAGCAGACGAAACAGAACTAATTTGCTGCGGCAGGTCGCGTGTGGGGCCCACACTTCCAGCTAGGGCATGGCTCTAATACCATCTATAACGACTCTACCTTAACTGTGTAGATATTGTCTGCTTTGGGACCCATACCCCTCACGGTTTTGTTCTTCCCTAGGTTGCGCTGGGGAAAAGGCCTCTACACATTGAAGGGAAGAAGTCATTCCTTATAAACATATTTCCATGTGCTTCCCTAGGCGATGTGGGATTCCATGGAATGTAAGACCCCCCTTTTGGGTCACTACAATCCACTCCCCTTACGGGCACACGCATCCTCGCGTGTGGGGCCCACAAGTGAAGGCTTCAATACTTGATCTTGAAACATGGTTTCTTGAAGTATTTCAACACATCTTAGATCTACCCAAATACAAGTAAAGTGCGTTTTGTCAAAGGATTAGCCAGTTACATAAAAGAATGAAATATGTTCTTAACAAGTGAACCACATATGTACTAACACAAGTGTTGAAGGCATGCAAGTCTGTCCAAGATTCAAATGTGAAAAGTGCTATTCATTAAAGCTCAACAACTAGCTATCTATTGAGACCTGTAAAGCTGTTGAAGTCTGTGGCTCGACAGATAGGGCATCTGTCGAGATTTATGAAATTCAATTTTTCAAGACTCTTTTTTCATTCAATCTATGATTATATGTTTGGGCTTTCTTTTCTCACAACCCTAGACATATAAAAGGATTATTTTAAGGGTTGTCAAAGGTAGATACAAGTTGCACAAGTGTTGAGCAGACTTTGTTCAAGCAAAGTTTGTTCAAGCAAATTGTGAATGGAGACAAAGTTTTGACCTAGTTCATCACTATTGAAGAAGTTGCTGTGTATTTGCATCAAAGGGTTTTGTGACCAAGCATATTCTTGATCTTCATTGTGGATGAACTAAAGAAGTTTGTAGCCAACAAACTTTCTCTAGTTTGTGATTGAAGTCGCGTACTGGGATCCGTGCATTGGTCAGTCACGTACTTGGGAGCCGTGCATCAAAAAGGAAAACTGTCACTACAAAACAAGTCCAATTGGGTATTGGGGTAAGGGTTCAACTGTAGGTTGGTAAGGTACTTGGGAAACATTACAAGAAAAGAGTTTATGGCAAGTAGACTTTGACAACCTATATTTCTGAAACACTTTAATCAAAACTCATCAAGGCATCTTAGTGTGAAATAGAAATAATAGATTGCATACAATATATAAGAAACATGTGTATAAAGAAAGAAAAAAAAAAAAAAAAAACAACACATGGAGAGATAGGTGAAAAGAAACACATACATCAATATAAAAAGAATATAAGTACAATGTATGTCAAAATGGTCATAAGACCAATGTACAAGAGATAGAAAAGAAATATCCAATTATATTAAACTTTTGACATTCTAATTTTGCTATGCCGAAGCACACAAATATCATTTCATGATTGGCAGGCAACAATGGTGAGGTGGTTATTTATGTATTTTTCTTAGGATTTTCTAGTCCTCCCCGTCAAAAAGAGTGATACAAGTGTTAAGTACAAGAGATCACTTAATCTTACTCATCACAGACACAAGCCACGAAGCTCACTTGCTTAGTTGTACATAGAGATGCTCATCTAAGTTACAAGAGATACAAAGTTTAGAAAACTTTGTTTCAATAGCCACAAAACAAAGTATAAAAACTAGACTGACTCAAAACTTGAAAGCAAAACACATAAGTAATGCAAACAAAAACAAGAAAGGGAGAGAGAGAGAAAGTGATAGAATCACTTGAAGCCATTTTCCTTCCATCTAACAAAACTCTGATCCGGTGGTGAAGGAGAAGAACTGAAACTGTTCAAGTTCAAAAGGAACATGAGAGGCTTTGAGAAGATCTCCAAGGGGTGTAGAAAAGGATGGAAACTGATTCTGGTTTCCCGATGCGATCATGCCGTTGCTCTGTTGAGTGGCTAGCCACTTATAGCAATGAGGTCGAGTATGACTGGCTGCTTTACAATGATGACAGAGATGCTACTTTTTCTATTCAGGGTTCCCACTCAAAATTTTTGGGTTCCCACTAAATTAACTTTTGGTCTCCCACATGTGCACACTTAAACAAAACACACCCTCTCTATCTCTCATCACTCTCAGTCACGAAAAAAAAATCAGACCTCACTCTCTCTTCCTTACCGATCAACCTACCTTCGAATCGCTGTCCATCACACCGCCGCTGTCCTCCGATCTAAGGCTTTACACCGTCCAATCCGCCGCTACAACTTTTCCCACCCATCTCGCCATCGTCGTCCTTCATCTCCACTGAGAATCGGGCCGGTATAATCGGTCCTACCCTCTGCCGCCGACACCAACAACATCCACCACAGCCACCGCGGCCATCCCCGCGGTTTAGGGTTTAGGGTTTGGGGTTAAGGGTTTGGGGTTAAGGGTTAAGGGTTTAAGGGTTTGGGGTTTGGGGTTTGGGGTTTGGGGTTTGGGGAGGGTTTAGGTTTAGGGTTTAGGGTTTAGGTTTAGGGTTAGGGTTAGGGTTTAGGTTTTAGGTTTAGGTTTAGGGTTTAGGGTTTAGGGTTTAGGGTTTAGGGTTTAGGGTTTAGGGTTTAGGGTTTAGGGTTTAGGGTTTAGGGTTAGGGTTTAGGGTTTAGGGTTTAGGGTTAGGTTTAGGGTTTAGGGTTTAGGGTTTAGGTTTAGGGTTTTTAGGGTTTAGGGTTTAGGTTTAGGGTTTAGGGTTTAGGGTTTAGGGTTTAGGGTAGGGTTTAGGTTTAGGGTTTAGGTTTAGGTTTAGGTTAGGGTTAGGGTTTAGGGTTTAGGGTTTAGGGTTAGGGTTTAGGGTTTAGGGTTAGGTTTAGGTTTAGGGTTTAGGGTTTAGGGTTTAGGGTTTAGGGTTTAGGGTTTAGGGTTTAGGGTTTAGGTTTAGGTTAGGTTTAGGGTTTAGGGTTTAGGGTTAGTTTAGGGTTTAGGTTTAGGTTTAGGACTCTCTCTCTCTCTCTCTCTCTCTCTCTCAGTCCTTAATGTGCAAAGTTGAAGTTGAAAAAGCATGGTGAACCCACAGACAGACAAGCTTGTGAGAAGGACAACTATGGTGGCCACTGTGACTGCTTCCTATTTTCTTTTGACTGCTGACTATGGCTCCGAACCCAATGCTCTCGACCCTGTATGTGTGTTTCTCTCCTTAAATCATTTATCTTATTTCCTTATTGTTTTTAGTCTGAGGGTCTAGTTGGTTGTGAAGAATCTATAGGAAAAAAGAGATGGAAACTTTATGGGAGACTTTATAAATTAAAAAAAAAAAAAAAGAAGGGTTTTTTGGGCTGTTGGACGTATGCTATTCTAGAATATGTTAGCATACAGATGGAGCAATTGCTTTTGGATGGTTAAAGTTTGAAGCTTGTGATGTGGGTTTTCTTTAATTTCCTTTATCTTGTTATATCTTGAATGCTTTCTTATCTGATATCATATTCATTTCTTAATTTCCTTTACTTAATTACAAATGTTTTTGCTTTTAATTTTTCTTTGATTGGTTGTTGCAAAATCTGGTATATATTGGCTGAGTAAGATATCTTCCCTCTGCTCAATTTAGTCAATAAAAATATAATATTGATTTCTATCATAATTTGTCTATTGTTAAGTTATACACGCACCTGATGGATCTTGAACCCTCTGATCTCACCCGCTACCTTGCCCATACAAGGGAATGAGGTGCTATTTTAGCTAGACCTCATTGGCATCTTGATTCTCGTCATAATATGAATACTTTGATTGCAATACGCTTACATTGGGGGTTCTGCACCTGGCCTTTATAGAATACTTGACTGCAATGCTTCAATTATTGTTAGCCATGCCTTGTGGTATAGAATCTTAGGTTTTTCAGAAAAGGAGAAACTGAGTGCTAAGGTGAACAAGTGGCAAAGACAGTTTGTGTGGAGTTAGAATTGATGCGTCCATATAAGGGGTAAGGTGGTAGGAGGTTATTCTAATGATTTGGCTATGTCCAATGAAGACCCAGGTGAGGGGAGGATCATACAAGGTAAATGTAGAAAGAAGCATGGTGATCTATAGAGTATTAGTGTTCTGCTTAAACATCTAAGCTCAAAGCTCAAATCCCAAAGGTCCAAGCATTTTACTTGGCCTTGGCCGAACTAATGCTCCTTTATTGAAACATGCCTTGGGCATGCTTTTCTGATGCTATTTGAAGAATAACAAAGCACGCTTTCTGGTGCTTTCTAAAGAAGTACAAATTTTGGATATGCACTTCTTCTTTTCTTTTTCTTTTTCTTTTTTAATCTTGTTTATGTGGATATTTGATTTTTTATACCAACAGAACTTCTAAGGTGTTGTACTACACAATTTTTTGCTTACATATCAAAGGACTCAAAAAAGGATTATGTAATTTTCTTGTTCTGGTCTTTGCCTTTTATATTTCTTTTGATGGAAACATATATTTTATTTTGATCATAGCTATCACAGCTATGTATTTTTATGTAGTGCATGAGAATTGTATAAAATGTTATGATTAAACTTATATGACTAGATAAGTCATATAGTCCATTGATAATTGTTTCAAATTACCATATAAAAAATTTAAGAAATTGAAGTACTGTGTAAAATTTGAACTAACAAACTTTGTGCACTTGCACTATCCATTTGAGCCTACAGAAAAAATATATTACTATATTGAGTTTATTAATTTTTTTTTATGGATCTTTCTGTTAGAGGTTATTACTTATTATACATCATATCTGAAAAATCTGTGCTTTACTTCATTAAGCACTCTTGTTGTGCCTAGGTTCGAAGAAGCTTGTGTGCTTAAGTGTGATTGATGCTATTACCAATCCTGCATAGGATGAAAGATATGACCTGTTCTTAGTAGGTAAAACATAGTCTTGGAGTAGAGGACACTCTCTTTCTCTCTCTATGAACTTTTAATGTCTTCAAGGTTAAAAATTTTAGAATTTAACGTTAAAACATCTTTTCTGGGATAAGATTTAGCAGTTTCTGTTCTATGAAGACGCAAATCAGTGGAAGGATTTACATTTAGAGAGAAAACCAGGGAATTGGCAAAATGGTTATTGTTTGTAGCATGTTTGTCTAAAGAAAATTTTTTGTAAAGAAACTATTTGCATATGAAAAAGAAGCATAGTACTTAAACCCCCCAAAAAAAGAAGAAGCAGAATTGCCCCCCCGCCCTCCTCTTTTTTTCTTCTTCCTTGTATGCAGTGGAGAATGCATTGCAAAGTTTCATCCTGGCAGATAAGAAATGGTACTCAGCTGGAAAAAAAATTATCCTCAATTTGACCAGAATAATAAGTATGTGTGCGTGCATGCGCATTCTTGCACAAATACAAACACCCAATCTTCTGGGTTATACACTTTTAATTTTTCTGGACTCTTTGTAAGGTGATTTTTTTTTAGCCTGACTACTGCATTAGGGGTAAGAAGTAAGAGAACTATGGATTAGTTTTGGATTTTTATATGTCAAGTTGAAAAATTTAGATCGATGCATAATCTATATTCATGAAATAGTAAGTAGAGCATGTACAACAGTCTAGACCAGAAAGTTAACCCTGTGTTCCATATTGTTGAGTAATAGCCATATTGCTGAGGCAATCCTTCAGCTAATAAAAGATAATATATGTGCTTGCTTTTATTGTTGACAAGAAATTGATTTATCTATTTAATTGTAGCATGGCTAAATCATACTCATACTATGATAAAGATTGGTATTCTTCTGGAGTTTGTGATGACACAAATTTGCAATGGCAGATTAAGAAGGCGATAGTGTCAGCAGAAAACACTGTGAAAGAGTTCATATTTGGAACAAAGAAGTAACTTCAAGAGAACCAAATGGTGAAGCTGGGATCCAACAGTGCAAAGGAAAATCCTTAATTGATGGGCAGTTCACTTTGTATAGGAATATCATGGACTTGAGTAAGGATTTTACAACCTGTGTTGAATTTTTGAAAGTTGTAATGTGGGACCTAGTTTTTTTAACACATGTTTTATTGTTTTGGAAATTTTATATTGTTGGGCCTCTTGCTGCAATCAAATACTTTGCATGATGGATGGTTATATACTTGTATTATTGATTATATAAAAAAAAATGCTGTTCTCCAAGCTAGCTTGGATGGAACCTGGAAATAGCTCACGCTCAATCTAAGAAAAGCATGTGAAGATCTTGAGCCCTGCCAAAATCTCATATGTTTTTAGTGCTTGTGGTTGTGGGTTGCAACTTCAAAAAAATAATAAGTCCCTGATATGCTACCAGGAGATGGACCCATTTGCATGGTCTTCACAAGTTGATTCCACAAAATTTTCTGTGTCTGTGTTGTGGTACTGAGGGGTTTCAAAGGCTCTTCTTACTGATCCTGTTGTGGCAAGAACTACTACTTTGATCTAGTTAATTTCTTCTAATATCTCTTTGTGACCTTGTTTTGTGGAGATTTCATCCAATGTGACATTTTTTTCACTAGTTAATTGAAGGGATATAAAAGGTCATGCCCAATGCAAGCTCTCGCTTTTGTGGGGGTCTACGGTTAATTGTGTGAGAGTCCTAACAATAAATTTGTTCAATGCATATTGTATTTGGTATCTAATTTTTTGTCCTTGTTAAGGGATCGGTTGACATTGCAAACAATAAATAATTAGCCTCTTAACTTAACAAGGCAGAATTTATCCCAAATTAAACACACTTGTATTGAATCTAACGACACGCATGAAGAAATTGAGAATTCAATCAATTGAGGGTGTTATATATATATAATCTTTGAATGAAATCGATCGAAATATTATTGTTAAGAAAATATTTACGAGTATATATAGAATAATCTAGAAAACATAAAGAGGTGGCCAACATAACCACAACCCTATGATAAAGAACTCTTCTTCATTTACAGAGAAAAGAAAATAAGATTTCCAAACAAAAACTTGTTGCTATCAATAAGATACAAAAAAGACAACGCAAATAACCTACTTTCCAAGCTAAATATCAGGAGAGGAAGGGAAGGGATGACGACCCACGAAAGCATAGAGAAAAATTTCCACACAGAGCAA
>NW_027070425.1:162323-164368 GCF_002906115.3 Quercus suber
ATTGCCTCAAAACTCATAGAAATAAGCATCAATAATATCTTCTCTCCATATCTTTTGCACCATAGCAATAAGGGAACTAACCAAGGTAGTTGGATTACCTTCCACATTTGGTGAGATGATTTTAGGATTGCTTTTTGTAGGGAGCCAGTTATCCCCCCATATATGGATGGACCTCCCATTTCCTATTCTACATGAAGTTCCCCTCTTAATAACCTTCCTCCCTTTGAGAATACTTTTCCACACATATAATGAATTATTCATATCCTTTACTTCCAAGACCAAACAATTTGGAAAAAACTTAGCTTTAAAGACCTAGTAGAAGAGTGATTGGGTATCATGGCAGAGTCTCCAAGTTTGTTTGGCTAGTGAGGCATCATTGTACATGGCTAGATCCTTAAAGCCCAAACCACCCTAAGACTTTGGCTAGCTCTTGACACTTCAACCAATGAATTTTTCTATTGTCTCCTCCCTGCCCCCAACAAAATTTTCTGATGAGTGCTTTAATTTTATGGTAGAGTGTCACTAGTAGTTTAAAACAAGACATTGTATACGTCGCTAGTGCTTGGGCTACAGCTATCAAACTTCCCTCTAGGCTTGAGATAGTAATTTGGCTTCCCAGTTGTTGGGGGCAGGGAGGAGACAATAGAAAAATTCATTGGTTGAAGTGTCAAGAGCTAGCCAAAGTCTTAGGGTGGTTTGGGCTTTAAGGATCTAGCCATGTACAATGATGCCTCACTAGCCAAACAAACTTGGAGACTCTGCCATGATACCCAATCACTCTTCTACTAGGTCTTTAAAGCTAAGTTTTTTCCAAATTGTTTGGTCTTGGAAGTAAAGGATATGAATAATTCATTATATGTGTGGAAAAGTATTCTCAAAGGGAGGAAGGTTATTAAGAGGGGAACTTCATGTAGAATAGGAAATGGGAGGTCCATCCATATATGGGGGGATAACTGGCTCCCTACAAAAAGCAATCCTAAAATCATCTCACCAAATGTGGAAGGTAATCCAACTACCTTGGTTAGTTCCCTTATTGCTATGGTGCAAAAGATATGGAGAGAAGATATTATTGATGCTTATTTCTATGAGTTTTGAGGCAATCAATATATTACTAAAAGCTGAAGCGTGACATTTAATGTTGCTACGCTCACATTAAGCCACATCATCAGCCATGTCATTTTCATCTTCTTTTCTAAATTTTTAATTTAATTTAAAAATAAATTTTACCAATTTTAAAATACTAATAAAACTAAAATTATTTCTAGCTTTATCTCTACTTTAAAGTCCGATTTTTATACATTTAATTTCACCTCAGAGCCCAAGCCCACACCCAAAACCTTTTCAACTACATCCCTTTGTCAAACTTGATGCTCTTTCATGGTCACTATTCCCTTTCCTTCTGTTACACGATTCAAATTCCTGTCCCCTATGTTTTTTCCACTGTAGAGCCCAAGCCCACACCCAAAACCTTTTCAACTATATCCCTTTGTCAAACCTGATGCTCTTTCACGGTCACTATTCCCTTTCCATCTGTTACACGATTCAAATTCCTGTCCCCTACTTTTTGATTCATTGTTTCAGGCTTAGTCCCTTCCCCTTCCCCCACCTTTTGATTCTCATGGTTTCAGCTTCTGTTCTACTGTTTCACTCACAGTTTCATCTTGCTATTCTACAATTTCAGCTTCTGTTTCGGCTTCTAACGGTAGCCTCTCTTTATTCCTTCCTTCCTTCCTTCCTCTCCTCACATCTATATAAATACTGATGTAAGCAGGTGGTTTAGTTGAGGTATCCCTACATCCCAATTTCTTTTGTGCTCTATTCTTTTGCTTGATGGTTTTTTTTCCCTTTCTACGTTTGTTTCTGGCCAGGTTGTTGAATTTGTTTCTGCTGGGTTATTTAATTGGAGCACTGCTTCTTTTGGGTACGTTCATTATGATTTTCTAGCTATATTGAATCTATATATTAAATCTGTCACCTTTTACTATTTCGTCTTGTGCTCTATTCTTTTGCTTGATGGTTTTTTTTTTTTTTCCTTTCTACATTTG
>NW_027070426.1:0-8859 GCF_002906115.3 Quercus suber
AAGTAATCTCAATCTTGAAAACCCTAAGCTTTGTGTAAAGGAAAGCTCCTCTAGATCTCACAAGAGATTTACACAAAACAGTAATGTATGAGCAACAATACAACTGGAGCAACTCTAAAAACGTGGCTAGGGTTTTGCCTTATATACCTAGGGCAAAAACATAAAACCTTAAACGTTTAATGAGTTAGGGCTGAGTTGGAAAACTGTAGAAAAACGCAATCTGATCGATTTTCGATCGATCGAATCTATTCTTCGATCGATCGAGCTAGACCAAAATGCCCCAATGCATCTACAGTCTCTCGATTCCAACTTTACAATAATTAAACAACTTTGAGCACACTTTAACAAGACTTAACACATTGTTTTGATCATGGTTTGCCAATATTACAAATTAGAGTTCCAAATACATAAATTCCTAAACCTTTAGAACCTAACAGTATGGATGTAACTTTTTAGCTAATATCCATACCCCTTTTTTCTTTAAAGCTTTATCCAGCTTTTATCTTGCTTTTTCTTGCCTTAATAACATGATTTATTGCTTTATCTAGTCTGTTTCTTGCTTTATGACATGCTTTAGATGCTTCGATCTTTTTGTTTCCAAGTGTTGATGTTTAGGTCTACATGCTCACATGCTTAATATTATGTCTCCGGCTATGCCTTGCTTAGATCTACATGTTTGTATGCATGTTCTATGCTCTTATGCCTATGTCTATGCCTTCACATGTTTGTATGCTTGGATTTATGTTCTTTTATGCTTTTATGCTTACATCCACATGCTTAGATGTACATTCACACGCCTACATGCTTATATGTGTAGATCAGTGTGTTTACATGTTTGGATTGATGTTCTCTACATGCTTTATTCTATCTTCCATGTGCTTGTGCGCTCCATGCCATGTTTGTGTGCCTAGGCCTAGACCTTGTTTGTCATGGCATGTGCTATTGTAGCCTTTTTGTCGCTTTGTCTCTCTTTCTTGTGTTTTGGCCATTTGGTAGGATTTAGATCTTGACCCCTTTATGGTCTTAATCATCATCCGTACACCTTTGCCCATATCAAAGTGTTTGGATCATCCTTATTTGCATGTCTAGTTCTAGGCTTTGCCATGCTTGATGCCCTTAGTGGGTTTGTGGTTGTGTGGTTACATCCGACACCCATGAGGCCTTGTTTGGATGTAACCATTTGGGAGGCATCTCTGAATGCCGAGTTACTCTATGCGTACCCTTCCGTTTTCTATTCCATGCAATGTTATGCTTACCACGCTTGTTTGTGCCACCCATTGGCTTTCTATGCATCTTTACACACTTGCTTACATGTCCATGCATGAGTCTTGCTGCTAGTGTGTCATCCATGCTTCAACACAATGAAGTTATGGACATTCGATCCAAACCTACATTTTTCCCTTGCGGACACCACCTTTTGTTTGCTTTCTTGTTTGTCTTCTCGCTTGTTTGCTTGCTTTCTTGTTTCTTTGCTTGCCATGTCTATCATGCTTATCTGCTTTATGCCTCTTTCATATGCTCTTTGCATCTTTTCCTTCCATTGTGTATCTACTGGTTCTTATCTTTGTCTTTGCATGTACATATATGGAGTGAGGATGCATGGAGCTAGGGCATGGTCTTCCAGGCATAAGCAAAAAGGGCAAAGACGCAAGTATGTAGTTATAAGCCAAACAACAATGTTTAGTAGGTTTAGGGGGTCTAGCCTCTCCCATTTGGTTATGTACTTTTTAAAACTCCCTTCCTTGCTCCCTCATCTCTCTCTTAGATGAGTTGTATTAGGTATATCATGCTGTGCACCATTCGTCCTCATCTTCAGAGTATGACAACCCCTATTTACTTTCCTACGCCTATATTTTGGGCCATGCTTTAGGGATGTAGGCATTTACTTTTTTGCTTTGTGTACTTGCATTGTGCATGATGTATGTATATATATACTTACTCGCCCCTTTCAGTGTGATCGTCTCACCTAAGGCAAAGTGATGCCTAATTTTCACTGCAAAAGTAAGGTGACATGTTGCCAGATTTTCGCCGTGGAAATCTGGTACTTTGCCCGAATGCCTTAGAAAAGCATAGATTGGGACTACATCCATTCAAAAGCCAAACCTCAAAGCCCCATGCATGCAAAGCCCCAAAAGTCAATGCCAAAATCATGATTTTACTACCAATCTCCGAAAATTAAAGTTTTATCAAAATAAAAGACTATCCTTGGACAGGCGTTGTAGGGTGCCTAACACCTTCCCCACAATAACCAAACTTCCGGACTTAAGAATCAAGATTTTTTTCCATACATATTAGATTAGGAAAAATGCACTTTTTCTTAGCCTAGGATCGGTAATAAAATCAACTAGAAACAGGTGACCAATCACACCTTAGAAAAACCCAATGATTGGTGGCTACTTCACTTACCTTTGGTAATTAAAATTTGGCCAAGATTCCTGCCACACCTCCAAACGTAGACAGACCTACATTCCTCCATCGAGAGAGAGAGAGCACTCGAAGCTCCACGTGAAACACGCACCAGTCAATCAAGCGAGGCCTCCAACGGGCCCCTCACGCATGGAAGCGTCGCCACGGCGTGTGGTCCAACAAAGGCCCACGATAGTGGTTTTTCGTTTTGATCGAGGCTGGGCACCGACAATAAGTACGGTTAAATATGATGTTGATACTGCCTAATGTGACAATGGAATAATCAAATGTGAGAAAAAAAAAAAAGAAGGGAATTACTGAATATGACAAAAGTATGGTCACATGTGATGTTAGTATCGCTCAATGTGACGTGGAACTATCAAATGTGAGAAGAAAAAAAAAATTAAAGTACCACTGAATGTGAGAAAAGTACGATTAAATGTGATGTTAGTATTGCCTAATGTGACAATGAAATAATCAAATGTTAGAAAAAAAATATGGGAACCATCGAATGTGAAAAAAGTACAATTACATGTGATGTTAGTATTGCTCAATGTGTCAAATGTGAGAAAAAAAAATTAAAGTACCACTGAATGTGAGAGAAGTACGGTTAAATGTAATGTTGATACTGCTTAATGTGACAATGGAATAATCAAATATGAAAAAAAGAAAAAGAAAAAAGGAACCACTAAATGTAACAAAAGTACAGGCACATATGATGTTGGTATTGCCCAATGTGACACGGAACTGTCAAATGTGAAAAAAAAAAAATTAAAGTACCACTGAATGTGAAAAAAGTATGGTAAAATGTGATGTTAGTATTGCTTAATGTGACAATAGAACCATCAAATGTGAGAAAAAAAAAAAAAATCATGTAGCCCATGCCGGATTAATCGTATTCTGGGCGGAGCAATGAACCTATTTGAAGTGGCTCATTTCGTACCAGAAAACCCATGTATGAACAAGGATTAATTTTACAACTGTCTTCAGAAACAAACCATGTGCCACCATGATCCTGCCCCCTCCTTTTCTTTTTCCACCTTTTTTGTGGGTAAAGTATCACTATGGAGAATAGGGGACCACTACAGCTTCAACTTCAGGTTCTTTTTCTTTTATAAATATCTTCAATTATAAGCAAGCTATTTCAATGATAAAAAAAATTAAGAATTTTAGATACTCACATCATATAACTTCTTATAGTCAACGGTTCTTCGCTGCCTAGGGCCACATATGATTTCACCCTCTGTGGATTCATCAGAATCTAAACTGGTATTAGCAAAATGGTTTTCACAGCTCATGCTCTCCTTTCCAGGAAAAACTTCACCATCTAAAGACCAGCTCAGGCTAGTAGAACTGCTGGTGTCATCTGATGCATTTTCATCAGCTTCTGCCCCACTGATCGTGCAACTGTTTTCCCTCCTCTCTGGATTATAATCATCATCGTCAGAATCATCTGAGGGCCATTCTTCTGCTGGATCTAGTAATGGATTCCCACCATCAGGGAAAGCAGCCTCTTCCTTGAATATATCCTATTCCATGTAAGAAAAACTTCATTAATTTACTGAAGCAGCAAAAAGAAAGATTCCACAAGATATTTCCAGCAATTAACCTGCCAAATACTGTTCATGGAGAAGTGGGTCCCAAGATGGGCATTCATTGCTTCTAGAATTTCCATCTTACACTCACAAAATTTGCAAAACCAACCTTGATCACCTGGAGGAACTGTAGGTTATCAATTACACTAGAAATCAGTTTCTTAAAGAAGCCTTCTGATCCATAAATTACTGAACATTCACAAAGCAGAAAAGAGTAGAACATACTATTGTCAGTATCCAATGGAGGATCAAGGCATTTTTGGTGGAAAGCACAGTTACATGTCCCATCACAAAGTATAATATCATTATCTGGGAAAGCTTCACGCAACTTGCACTTTGCACAGAATATCTAGATGTAACAAATAATAGAAACATTATAATACAAGTCAAAACTAGATGAAATCTGAAAGGTAGTAGTAGCCAGAGTCTTCATGTGTACAATCATGCACATATTCTAAACAAAAAGCCTTGGAGGTAAAGCCTCATAGGTTAGGTACCAGACCAGAGGCTGAGTTTCAAAACACATGTCATGCTGACTACACTAGCATCTAAACTACCTAGTAAAACAATAGAACAAAGATACCATTAGTTGGGACTTATAGCCTGTTCCAAAATGCAAAATCTAATTAAGATTTGAGAAAACTACCGGATCAATTACTTCCAAACTGTTGTCCAAATCCACCAAAATGAGAGTCACCTTTACGTTTGAAGTGATGTAGAGTTAACACTGTACCCAAGTGCACAGACACTAAATTTCTGACCCAGTCTTTGCTTCTCAGTTTAAGCAAGCATGCTCATTCAAAAGTGGCTTGAGATGAATTAAGAAATCCCAAACAGCCCCTTCCAGTACCCATCACTTTTATTTTTTTATAAGACTTCTAGTACTCATCACTAAATAAAAATAATTTTAAAGGGCTTCTTATTTAAAAGAGAGATGATAATTTTGCTTTTAAAAGATTTGTATTGCTAATATTTAGCAGACTGGTGATGTGTGTTTACATGTTCATGGTATACAGATCCATCTGGAGCAATGACAGAATCTTCAATGCATCCTTCTGAACTAAGTGAATCCAGCTGGCGAATTGCATCACGTATTCCAAGTTTACACTTCAATATCTGCTTCTTGGCTCGTTGCAGTTCCTTTTCTGGCTTAATCTTTTCTCGACTAGAATAAACATTAAAAAACAAAAAATAAATAAACCACTGTTCTGTATATCACAAAATAGCTAAAATTATATAAGAAGGAACCTGTACAAATATCATACTTCACTTGTGATCTTTTTTTTTCTTTTGGTTTGGGGGAGGAGGAGAATTGACACTTATAAAACCATTTCAAAATTTAGAGCAGGAATATAAATCAAATGAAAAATAATAGTTTGCACAGTCTAATATCTTCACATTGAAGTGCATCTAAAACATTGAGATCAAAACTAAGTGATTAATTATTAGAGATTCGTTTTTCCTAATATTCTTAGGGGGTGTTGATTCAAACCCCTATTCACAATTAAGAGTTGAAGAATATAAGCACAAACATAAACTATCAATTGTATATCATATACACGTCTTGTACATATAACACCCTCATGCATCTCACATGCACAGCAGAATTTTGAAATTTCTAGTCCTTACCATTCTTTCGCTTCTCTCTCATACTATTTTATGGTAAAAATTCTAATAGTCGATAAAAACCCAGTTCTGGCTATGCGCCTGCTAATAATACAAAAATTTATGGATATCAAGCAATTTTAACCTTCAATCAATAATTGACAATGATTTTCTGTGCTATTTTAGTCAACTGTCAACTCCATTGCCTTCTGTGACCCCATACTATGTGATAGGCAGGCAATGACCAGATATGAGTTCTTAGTCCTCTGTCACAAAAAGAGGTTATTCTTTTTCATTTCATTTGCAAAGTTAAAATTTACCCTTCATAAATTTTTGTGCAACAATCATTTTGTTTTCAACAAGTGTTCTATATTCAGCCCATAAAAAATCAACTAGGAGCAGATTCATTATAGGAAGTCAGATTCTTTACAGATGGCATCAAGGGCTTTAGACTTAACAGGCATAATATAAAATGTGGGAGGATATAGGGAGATGGTTCTTTGATAGATCATGACACTGAAAGTTTGATGAGATTGTTGAGAGGTTTAAGTTTAACCTTCAATTTTCAAGAATTACACCAGATAGTAACAATGTTCCAAAAAGAAATTATGATTATTTCATTCACAACATCAAATGTATACAAGCAAGCACATTTCATAGAGGCTCAAATCTCTTTGGGACATTTAGGAAAAAACCAGTACCTTGCCATTTTAAACTTGACTGTAGACTCAGTCTAATAGACTCATGGTTGGAATACTAAAAGCCATAACTAACAACTCCGACCCTTTGGACAAAACAATTAAGAACAACGTTTTTGACGTGATAATCCTTTCAATCCTCCAAAAAAACACTATCTCTGGAAAATAAATTTCTGAGATATCTTCAACATTTTTAGCCGGGTTAGTTTTACACTTCTACTCACCAGTAATCAGTTTTGTATATCTACTGTAACATACTTAATCTACAGCTTCAAAATTTAGCATGCTTGTTAAGAAGAATGAAAACTTATGATCCAACAGTACCTATTCCTCTCCAAGGCATTCACTGTTGGAGAGGGATTGGACAGTGGGGAACTCTGCATCTTTTCATATTGACTCAAAGGCATTCTTCTTGGCTTTTGATGGGGGTCGTATGGATTCATATTCCATCATTGAAAACTGAGGCAAGTATCATGGTTCTATTCGGGTTGGTAGATTGGGTTTGGATTGGATCATTGCATGCTTGGTAGAGTTATGCCGTTGGGATTTTAGCAAGCAACATGTTTTCAAACGGTTTCAATGAGAATTATAAAATCTTGGAGTTTTCTAGTAGGTCGAACAAGGGTGGTATTTTTGTGGAAATATCAGAGAATCATAATGGGGCAAGACGTGGTTGTTTGCGTGTCCTAGAAGGATTTAATAAGGGTGGCTGGGCTTTGCTTGAAGTGAATTTACATGATTTTTTCTTGGGAAAATCAGCTTCTAGGCTGGGGAAGGAGGTGGTTGCCGGTGGTGGTGGGTTTGAAAAATCCATTGGCAATCCAAGGAATCAAGTTTGGAAAGAATTTAATGGGAATGTGAAATCAAGAAGTGATTTATGTTTGGAGAAGCAATTTCCAAATCTTTCTGGCAATTTAAATTAGGAGAGATTTGGGGGATTTAATTTTTTTTTTTTTAAATAAAATATTCCAACTCACTTCAAATTTGGCCGCCTCATGCATGTAACATCTGTTCAATGGACCAGGCCCATTTTTCTTTAAAAATTTCTGCACCTTTAGAAGGAGTAGGCCAATGTATGGTTAGTTGGGCCAATTTCATCCAGCCCAAATATGCAAAGGCTGCCCAAGTCTTTAAACCATCTGGGCTCAGACCTACTGTTAATCAAGACCAACACGACCAAACGGGCCAAAACCCAACAGGCCCAACCTGTTGTTTTTAAACACTTGGAGAAACACAGCCTTCTAAGCTCGTGGCAGATGGGTGAATTATCGGGCTCCCTTGACTCAGCCGAGAAGCCACCGATGGTGTCTCCGAGTTACAACAAGGTGGGTGGGGTATTTCCAAGGTCCGACAAGGGCCTCGATGTGGCTGTGGCTTGCGGCTCTTCTTCTGGGGACCCTCCAAGCAGTGGTGCCAAGATGGGGCGGGTAGTTCTTGCTGCTACAGCCGTCGATAGTCCAATTGTGGGCTGTCCAATCACTGGGGCTGAGGTGAGTTTGCTGGTTTCGAGCTCCAATGGGCATTCCTACTTCACTGACCCTAATGCTTCTTCAAAAGTGGGTTCTTTGATGACAAATCGGTTTTTGAGTTCTCCGAAATGCTTTGCCATCAACAATTGTTGGGACAACTAATTCTCTCCTTATTATGAGCTGATTTCTGATTCAAATGAAGATGACACTCGAATGTTGAATTGGGACAATTCCATGGGGTCAGGTAAGGCTGAAGAAGATTAGAATTCTTTGGATTTTGTACCTCTGGAAAAATGGGATCCTAGGGGTCTGGATTTAATGACAGAGGAGGGTGAACTGGATGACACTTTTGTGGGGGATGACTTGGAACCTTCAATTTGGGTGAGAAGGATAATTAAGGGCTTTAGTAAATTTGTGGGTTTTTCTATTGATTTTTGTGAGAGGCAGTGTATTGCTTTCTTTCAACAACTTGAGAAAGTGTGGGAAAGACAAGCTGCTACGGGTAGTCTTTGTCATACTGTTTCTTCAACTAAAAAAGGTATGGGGGAATTAAGGAACTTAGTTTCTACTGTTAATTATGCTAAGCAATCTAGTAGACGAACCAGAGGGAATGTGAATTCCATTGGGATGGGCTCAGATCGCTGTCCATGAACTTGAAACTCTTATCTTGGAATGTGAGAAAATTAAACAATCCTCATAAAAGGGATACTGTGAAGAATTTACTCAATGAGTGGAAGTGTGATGTCATGTGTTTTCAAGAAACCAAATTGGATTGTACCAATTCTTCTGTTGTGAAAAGTCTTTGGAGTAGCCCTTTTGTAGATTGGGTAGCTTTGGATATTCACACAGTAGGGGGAGTTCTTTTGACTTGGGATAAAAGGGTGTATAAGAAAATTGACTGCGTGGTTGGTAGTTTTTGTGTTTCTATCTTGTTGAAGGTTGTGGCAGATGAGTTTGTTTGGATTTGCATGGGCATGTATGGTCTGACTGTTGCTGGTCTTAGGGATGCTTTGTGGGTAGAACTTGATAGTGTGAGAGCGAGATGGAGTTCGTCTTGGTGTGTCTTTGGTGATTTCAACATCATCA